>NW_009921961.1:54303-54586 GCF_000696875.1 Nestor notabilis
CCTTGATGTATGGAAACCCTTCTCCCTCAGCAGCGCGATGCTCCAGGACACTGAATCGTCGTGGTTCTCAATTGCCATCTGAGTTTTGGCTTTGCTCCTGGGGCTAGTGCCACCAAACAACTGGTGGCTTTCAGTGACTGTTGGTGGGACTTGTTCTGCTCATGGGCCTTGGCACCCGCAGCCCCTCTTGCTGAAAGCAGCTTGGCCAGCGAGGGGGAATGGCTGCTGCTCCAGCAGCAGAGCAGGCAGGGTCCCTCCGAGGGCTCTTGTGCAGCCCAGGCTC
>NW_009921961.1:54598-81398 GCF_000696875.1 Nestor notabilis
AGGGACACTGGCTACTGGCCTTCTGACATAGCTGCCAGGGAGAGCCAGGAACATCCCGCTGTGCCAGCCGGTCTGCGGAGCGCCATTGGGCAGCAGTGTCCCAACCCACTGCCTGTATTATCCCCTCATGTGAGAGGGGCTGCTGGACCATGGAGCCTCTCCTCGGTGTCGCAAGCTGCTGTGTTTCATGCCTCTTTGTCTTTCCATGGTCCTTCCCTTCTGGGAGTAATTTGGACCTTATTCTTTATCTTGTTTTTGAAGCAGTTTCAATTCCAGCTGCTGCTCATGCCAGTAGCTGAAGGGAAGATGTTGGCGATGGCAGGACCTTGGGCTGCCTCCTTTGGCCTTGTGTGATTGGTGTCCCCGTATCAGGAGAGCCACTGCTGGTCCTGCTGTGGCAGATTCTTCCCTGTGCTGTGCTGCAAGGCATGAAACAGCCCTTTTCTTTCTCATTATAGACCTTTCCTCTGCCAGACACAGACACAGCTCCTCTTGTTTGCCTTACTTGCTCCTGTGCTTTCCAAAACAAAGGCCCAGGGCTTTTGTAGTTGGAATAAGAGTTTCTAAGCTCATGAATGTTGAGAGACAACTTTTTGGTCAATCTGGATCTTTCATTTAATAACAGAGGTTTTTAAATATTTCCCTTTAGCTGTTGCCTTGGAATTTTGGAGCTCTGCTCCCTGCATGTGTGTATCTGATTCTGGGGTGATGCCAAGGAGGATAAGTGGATGTGGAGCTGAACCATCAGGCTTAGTCCCACTGGAGATGTGTGTGCTTTTGGGTGTTCACCTGTGGGAGGGCCTGGGGAAGGGAATCCCTTGCTCAGCATTAAGTGATGCTGGGAAAATACAACTGCTGCTTCCTGCCTCCTTCAGGAAGGGTGGAAAACCCTGAAAACCACAACTTTCATCTCTTATTCTCTCCCTGCCCTGTAACAGCAACAGGCAGATTCCTGTCAGGAGAAGGATCTAAGTCTTAAAAAGGTGAGATCGAAGTCAGATGGAGGACTAACTTCTAGGGAGATGCTTAGCAGAAACACGACCCTGCTATTACCCACAGCAGAGCTGCTGGAAGGGCAATAGCAGTTATTTACTCTGAGAGCTGCCTCCTATTAATGAGGGGCAGAACAAGAGAATTAGTTCTCGTCCCACCCTTTTGCAGGAGAATTTTTTGGGGATTTGCTTTTTATTGTGTCACTGAATTGTTGGTTTTTTGTAGCCTTCACCTCTCTTATTGTGTGAATAACAAGTGTGATTGCTGGTAAGAAAACTGTGAAGTGCAGTTAAGTGTGTTGGTGGAGCAGCTTGGCAGAAGCCAAAGTTGATTGCAGTGGGACTCTGCTCTTGGCCAGCCATGGTGGGGTGGCTGAGGGACATGGTGTGTGTCCTGGGCCCACCTCTCTTGTACCCTGAAGAGAAGGGTAGATGAAAGACCAGGTGGAAGCATGTCTCTGGCCAGGCCCTGGGGCTAACCCTTGCCAGTGTGTGAGGTTTATCTGTGAGGAAATTCTGCCAGCAGCTCCCAGAAATGCTGGTCCTGTCCTGTGATGCTCAAATGAAGCAGTTCTAAAGGATGCCCTCAAAGCCTCAGTTCTCAGCATGAGTGGCCAGGTACTGTGGTTTGCCTGAACAAGTAGAGCCTCTCTCCCAGGTGCTGGCATGCTGCCTCTTGTTGTTGTAAACCAGTTGCAGAGCAAAGCTCCCTGCTCAGTGGCAAGGCTAATCTCAGCTCATCTGACATTACTGTAAACTGACATGCTTGGGAATTTGGGGACAGAAAACTTTCCCTGGGGAAACAGCCACTATGCAAACCCTGCCTCGAGGAACCAGGGAGGTGCTGATGCCTGGAGACAACCCCCTTGCAACCTGCTCTGGGGTCTGGGAGCATCCATGGGGAGGCTGCACTTGCAGGGTTGTTTGAAGGGGGTTTGCTCTGGTTTGAGGATGTTACTGGGGTTCCTGTACCCCGTGGGCAGATCAGAGGAATCGGCACCAGCTCTGCAGCATCCTTGAACCGGTCTCTGTCATAGTCCTTGCCTGGAAGCAAAGGGTACCCCTGCAGGGGACTGTCCTGCTGGAGCCCTGCTGTTGGCTTGGACCCACAGGGCAGTGGTGATACCAGAACAGGTTGTTTGGGAGCAGCTGCAGCCTTTGAAAGCAGCAATGTCCTTGGAGCCATGCTGGCAGCCTTTCCGGTCCCTTTTGTTGCGGAGCTGGGGATTGCCTTGCACTCCACAATCCACTACTGTAATCCCCTTGGAGTGCTGCTCTGGAATAAACCTAAAAGGGGTGCAGCTGAGACTGCTAATGCAGGCAGTGCTGGCAAGGGGTGCTGAGCCTTCGTCCTGCTCTGTGCTCCTGTGCGGGTCCTCTCTGGGTTGTAGCTGGTGCATGGGGTCATGCTTGGCAGATCCCTGTGCCCTTGTAGAGCCATGCTGGCTTTATAAGGACTGGGGAAGGAGACCTTTCCTGCCTGTCACCTGGACCTGACCTGGTCCTTGGGAAGGGCTGGAGCCTGCTGTCCATGCCCACCCTGGAAACGCAGCAGAAGGAGCTGTCTTATTTCCATCCCCATCAGATTCAGCCTAAGAATAAAGCACTGACCTAGGAGCTGCCAGTCAGACATCCTTGTTCTGTGCCAGCTGGGTGGTAGCACAGGCTTTTGTCAACCCAGATAACATTTGGGAGGCTGAAATTGGAGTGAAATCTCTGACCTTTTGATGGCCATGAAAATAAAACTGTTTTGGAGCTTTTCAGGGCTGCCAGCAAGCTGGTGCAATGGGAGAGCCCGAGCTCCCGGGAGCATTTCAAAGCCAGGCCTTTCAGTGCTGGGTTGTGGTGGGATCCTCGTGTTTCAGGAAGAGGGAGCAATGGGGAAAGCTGTCCACAGACTATCTGGTCTGGGGGTCGGGATGCTGGCACAGATGGCTTTGTATGCAGCAGGGCTGAACTGGGTGGAATTGAGCCAGCCCTGACCTAACCAGCTTATTTCCCTGCTTTCAGTAATGCCTGTATAAATGTGCCGAGGCCTGAAGGTCACGGCCACGTGAGCAAAGGTCTGAGATTAGCTGTGAGCAGAGCATGGCTCCTCCTTGGTTTGCTGCTGCAGCCCTGAGCACTGGGAATGACTGTGGTTCCCTGTGCGCTGGGTGCAGCATGGCATCGGCACCTCGGGTGGGTGTCAGGGGAGCAGGGGGCTGGTTGGGAGCAGCACCTCCTGTACCTGGTACTTCTCTGGGGTCCACGAAAATAGATGGATGTTTACCAGTCCCACATGAACCCTGATTTTCCTTCTGGGAATTGGTAACACTGGCCAGTGGGTTGCTTTTGTGCTTGTTTCCCCTGCAATAATGTCTAGTTCTGGATTTGGGAGAAAGCCCAACAGGTTTGCAAGCTTCCAAAAGGCTTGGATGTGCCCATGGCTCTGAAGGCCACAGACCATGCTCAGCTGAGCATGCAGGGTCCCTCCAGAAGCAAAGAGTCACTGCTGTCCTTATTGCAGTAGATGTTACTGATCTAGTGTGGTGCATGAGTGCATTTCTCTTCAAACTGTGAGACAAGCTACAGAAGTCTAATACCAGATCAGGGCACCACAGCTGGGTAGTGATGATGCATCTCTAGGTACTGATGTCATCAGATGTGAAAGTAAAATGACATCAGCATCCTCAGCACAACCATCTCTTGCTGCATCCGCATGGCTCTGGCTCCATAAAGCCCTGTTTCCTTTCGGAGCTGTTTGACCACTCTCCCTGGGGGATTTAGAGGAGAGGGTGCTTATGATGTCCCAGGAGGGAGCTGGTGGCAATCACAGGCCAAGAACTACTTGGGGCTCACTCCACACTGCATCTCTGGGAGACAGCCCTCAGGCTGCTGGAAGTGCTTGGAGCAAGCCTGCTGATTCTTCCCAGAAAGCCAAACTTCGCTTTTCCCAATGCAGTGCCCTGATCTCCTCCTTGTTGTCCTGAAAGCCCTGATGCTCAGCCCATCAGGTGCAATTACTTAATCCAGCCCTGACAAGTGACACCCACACCCAGGAGTGGGTCTTTTCCCTCTAATCCCTCGCTGCCATCAGCTGCCTTAGGGGCAAAACAAGCACCACGTGAGCAGATGGTGCCGTCTCCATCATCCCACCACCGCTCCAACAGCCCTGATTAAAACTGCTCCATTACCTTCTTCCCGTGAGCTGCCCCCATGGTCCGACGTGTCAGCTGTGCTCTGCTCACCCGGGGTGCAGGACACCCAGCTCTCTGCGGTCACCGGCCCCTGTTATTCCTGTGGGAATGCGTGGCCGTGCAGCTCCCCGCTCCTCGGTGGCTGCTGTGGGGCGACGCGGGTGGACTCCAGCCCGTCTGCAGTGGGGTCGGGCGGGAAAGCTTGCTTTTCCTCCCTTCTCCCAGCACGTGGAGAACTCATTTTCTTCATGCACCTAACGGCTGGCTCACGCCCAGGCTCTGCCCGGGCACAAAGGCAGCTTTCATGCTGTGGATGCCCGGTTTCTAAGCCGGGATCTGTATTTTGAGAGGCTGTGGAAGATTACAGTAATTGCACTTGACAGGGCAAGATGTCACAGGACGCGGATTCGCCCGGCTGCGGGGCCCCGGCACCCGTCAGTCTGTGCCTGTGGCATCCTTCCTCGCTGCTCCTGTGGTGCGTTGCCACAATAAATCTGTACCTCCAAATTAACGGAGGGTTATCCCTCTGCTGCCCTTCTCCATCCCGGCTCTTGGCTCCTGTTGCAGCACTGGATTCAGCAAACTTTGCTCCTACAAACACCCTGTGCTGCCTGTTTGCTGCTGCAGTGCTGGAGCCCACTGCGGTCCCCAGCTGAGCCCAGGTTACCCAGAGCTGGGTCAGGTCAGGGCTTGTTCTTGCTGAAGTCTCTGGGGGATGCTGCATGGTGGAAACCAGCCAGGTAGGTGCCTGTCTCTGCAGTAATACAGCTTCCAAAATGCCAAGGCACAAAAGTACCTCATTGGGGATTGCTGTCCCTGCACTTGCCACCCTTTTCAGACCCTTTTAAAACACGAGCAAGTTAAATTTGACTCCTGAAGTCTCCCAGATTCTGGACTTTTGAAAAGCTCTGATTTATTTATCAGGACACAGTGGCTTTGGCAGGAATGGCTCCTCAAAACACTGGCGGCTGATTGAGGTCCCTGTGCAGGGGTCGGACTTTTAGCTTTCCCTATTTAATGAAACCAGTGATGTACCTTTGTAACAGCCCTGTGGTGGGTTCGGAGCTAGTTTGAACAGTCTGTAGCATGCTGAAACATAAATTCCCTTTTTTTGGCTTTAAACCAGATTTCTAATGTACATTGCAAAGGGCTGCAAGGAGTTTCCCATGGCTGAAAGGGGCTGGAACTGATGCTGTTCCCTGATTTACACCATGCAGCTCTCGGGCTGTTTTCAGTTTGGCTTAGGAGCGAATCTAGATCCTTTGAGGGGGTTTAAAATAGTTGGCATGTTTCTGCTGGCAGGGCTGTGGGATGTGAGGGCTGTTGTGTCTGCTGCCTTGTGTTATTTCTCGCTGCTGCCACGGGTAGGGATGATTCAGCGTTTGGGATTAAGCGCTGCTGTTGCAGCAGATTTAGGGATCGATTTATGGCAGAGGCTTCCCTAGGTGTGATGAGGTGAATGCTGAAGAGCGCAGGAGGATAAGCTGGGATAAAATACTACCACTACAGGGGGTTTCCTCTATGGTGGTTGTTTTGGGCTTTTCATTTCAGTTTTGGCATTGGAAGTTCTTGTAGGTGTTACAGTTTTATTTAGCTACTTTTCCTTGTTTAGGGAAAACTGGTTGCCTCACACTTTTTGGATGGTGGTACTGGGTTTTGGATACAGGGTTTCATCCCTAAGGATGTGTCTCTTCCTGGCCTTATCCTGCCGGTGTTCCTCGCTTGTTCTGCTCCCCTGGAGAGACCTGAGGCTTTGATGAGTGATGTGAACTGCCTGTTGGAGGCTGTGCTGGGGCACACCCTGCTGCTAGATGCTCAAAAGCTGTGCAGAACAACCTGTTACCCTGCACAGCTCCCAGTGCTCCAGCAGAAAGGCTCCACCCTCTGCTTTAAAGAATGGAGAAGAACAGATATAATCATAGGAAATTAAAGTCTGTGGATGATGCGAATTTGTCCCTGTCCATGATGACAGATAAACCTCAGACATAACTCACACAGTTTATCTGATCTCTGCAGTGCTGGAGCTCACGGAGGTTTTGGGTACAGACAGTGCTTGGATGAATGCATCCACGCATGAGTGAGGGGCAGATGCTCCCCTAGGACCTCCTCAGCACTGGACAGCAGCATGGGAACCACCATGGAAGGAGTTCTGAAGGGCTTTTCTGGCCTCTGGGCAGGGATCTCTCCTTTCCCAACAGTGTCACCAAGCCCTGGACTGGGGTGCAGCTCCCAGAGCAAAGTGGGTATGAGGGTACCTGCAGTGGGGTGTCAGCCAGGATGTGCTGAGTCTCTCCAGACTGATGCTGACTCCGGCTCTCTTGGTAAAAGGCTTCCACCTATTGGTTATTCTGCACAACTTCAGCTGCCTGAGAAACTCCCATTCATCCCTCCCTCTTTGAGGGTAAAGCTAGGATGGCACATCCCTGGCGTTATCCTGACCTTTGAGGATGTGCTATGGAGGATTTCGTTTGGATTTAGCCAGGAAAAATGCAACCAGGTGGAGGAAATGCTTTGGTCTGCAAATCTTGCTGCAAGATATCCCTGTGGCTTTCTGTCCTTATTGTGGCTTTAGGAAGCAACAGGGGGGTTGGCAGGAGCTCCGGGGGAACCCACTGAGGTCTGAGCAACCCCAGGGATGACTTTGCCCTGTGCTGTGTGGGTTTGAGGAGGTGGGAGCATCCATGTGCAGTGCTGTGGGATGGGTGACGGCAATGCCCAGCTAGTGGCAGAGAATGTTCCATGCTGTGCCATGCAGGGAAAAGCATGGATTATGCTTGAAAATGGAAATGAGAAGGCATTGCTTTATAATCTTACTGAAGAAATATGAAAAACTTCCAAAGTTTTTGGTTTAATAAGAGAAAAATAAAATACCCTGAATTGACCCATAGATGAGGACAGCTCAGCTGAAGCCTCAGGCACTTGTACAGCTCTTTTGAGCCCTACACAGCCAGTTTCTGGGAGCTGCTGCTGGGCTGTGTGACCAAGCAGTTGGACAACTGGGATCGGTGTGGTGGGGTTGGGGACCCCACAATGGGGCTGGTGTCCCTGTGAGACTGGTGGAATCTGCCCTCCACGGCAGGCTGGGTGTTGATGCTAATCCGTCTTCCTGGGCACACAGCCCTCCATCTCCAGCAGCTCAGGCCAGCCGTTGTATTTATTTGTTGTCTTATTGTTTTTGATGTACTGAAGGGAAAAAAGAGAGAAAATGAATGAGGAGGTTGGTGGCACAGTGTGAGTTTGCAATGGGCAAAACTAGGAGTTTGGTTTGATGTCGGGGATAACACCACTGGCCCGTGTCTTCTGAAGACAGGTAGGAGAGATGTAGTTCAGGAGGTACTATGAGGAGGATAGGAGCCTCCAGAGCTGGTGGCAGGGGAGACCCACACACCTCTTCAAAGGGGCTCTTGTTCTTCAGTCCTTTTGCTCCCAAGAAGACCCAGTTGTCCCTGAAGCCCAGCTTGCTCACGTGGCTGCTGCCCAGCTCAGTGAAATGTGCCCGTACTTTGTCGTTCATCCTGAAAGAGGGTAACAAGGAGTTAGCGTGGTGCCAAGTGGATGTTCCCTCTGGTCCCCTCTGCTGCTGGCAGCAGCACCTCCAGCTCCCCCCATCTGTGGGGTTTTGGGGAGCCACACGTTGCTCCTTCGGTCAAACTCACTTTGTGGCAGGGTCATCATAGCTGGCTGTCAGCATGATGGTGCCGTGCTTGATCTCTTGGAGGAAGGTGTCCAGTTTGTTAATGTCTGGGAGAGAAGAGCATTAGGGAAAGCTGGGGGAACCTCCTCTGGGTCAGTGGGAAATATCCTGACTGTGCTGGTGCTAGCCAGGATTTGGGGTCATGGGCTTGGGGAAGAACAGGCTCTGCACTCCTTGTATTCCCCCCTGGGCTCTCCTGTAGTGCGCAGAGCTGCTGGTACAACTGCGAGGGGAATTTGCTCCTGAACTTTGCTCACTGAGATCTTGTTACTTAAATTTGCTTCTCATTTCAAGAAATGAACCTGCTCACTTCAGAGCTGCCTGCCCTGCGGTCATGCCTTTGCCTGTACTGCAGGAATTATTCCTCGTCCTGCATCCATGGGATGCTCGAGTCCAACGCCCCATCTAGTGGCACAGGAGATGACTGCCTTCGCCTTCCCAGTGCCTCCCACCACTCATCTCGCTTGCAAATTCAGCCTGAAATCTCATTATATTGGCGTTTTTCCTTAAAACTCCAGAGTTACCAGGGGGAGGTTGCAAAACCAAACAGCAGAAAGGGTGATGATCTCTTGGGAAGGCTCAAACAGCAGAGGGTAAATCAAAAGCACTATGGGGTGGTTTTAGTGTGGGATTTCTGAGGAGTCATAGAACGGATCCTGCCAAAACTCTGGAGAGGTTTAGTAACAGCTTTGCAGCACTGCTGGGATTTACAGCATCCTGCAAGCCAGTGCCAGCCAGGCTGTGAGCAGGGGCTGCCCCTGCTCTGGGCATCTTCTTGCTGTTAGAAAGGTGGTTTAAAGCTGGCAGGTGAAAGGACATGGTCTTTGCTGCCACAAGGCTCTGCTCCATCTGCCTTGCTGGGGCTGGGAGCTACATCTCTCCTGCCATGCCCCAGGCTCCTTATTTACCCTCCCATGAAAGGCAAGGGAACAATCTGCTACTCAGTCACCAGCAGCATTAGAAAACTGAGTTGAAAGTTGCAAAATCTCAGGATCATTGTAACTACCTGATCTCAGAAAGTAGCCTCTCTCAGGTTTTAAGTGCCCTGGTGTATTCAGATTAGTGGAATTATGGTTTTCAGGCTATTACATGCATGTAAGAGTAGTGAGAAACCAATTTTGGATGCAGATGCATTACAAGGACTCCAGCCTCAGGGACTGCTGAGCTTTCACTGCCCAAGCTGGCAATCTTGGTCAAAGTCCAGTAGACTTTATCATTAAATACACCACAGAGGAGCAGCCTAAATAGCCACCAGCCAGCAGTGCCAGCGTGAGCCCTGGCTGGGAACCACGAAGCAGCAAAGTGACCGCGCTTACCTCCAGAGTACATGTCAAACGTGTCAACCTTCAGGAGCTGCCCGTTTGTTCCTGAAAGGTTAAAATTCAAAGCAGAGCACAGTAAGATCACGCTGGGGTGGCTCCAGGCTTTGCCTGGCCACCAGCTGGGGGGGGTCCTGCTGCAGAATGCTTTGCTCTTCCCTCAGTGTGTTAGATTTGCTGTGATGGCCAATGTGGTCTCTGATGCAGTTTGAGTGCATGGGCCAGGTGGGTTTGTTCCCATCTTGCTGGCTGTGCTCGCAGTCATAACTCTGGCTGTGCACGCCATGCAACACTGCACTGATGGACTTTTGCCTTGGCCCTGGTGCCTGGGATGGTGACCTGGTGGCCGGTTCCCTCCTGGGGGAGGAAGGGACTTTGGCCATGCATGGGGAGAAGGGAGTTAGTGCCCACCCAACTCACCATTCACCAGAGCGATATTCAGTCCTCTGCCAACATTGTTTTTCACACTGCTCATGAGGCTGGAAGGGAAAGCAGAGAGCAGTAAGTGCAGGGATGCCTTGGAGATGCTGGTGCTGGTGAAACCAGGATGGGGCAAAGCGGTTGCAGACAGCAAAACATCCCCGGAAACCATAGCAATGAAAATTACTTCCTAATTTCCTTCTGACCACAAATGTGCTGTGACGGCCATTGATGTGCTCGGCAGAGACTCCTCACCCTGTTCAAGCCCCGGCCACCCACGGCTGCCCCATCCCTGCTGTGCTGCTTACACCACGTCGTTGAAGCAGAGGGAGGGTCCCACCACGTTTGCGGCACCGCTGATGATCTTGAAGGCAAAATGGTTCTGGGGGCAGCCCTTACGGTTCCCACACTTGTGCCGGGGCAGCTGCTTGCCTGTGAGGGAGGAGCGGAGCTGCAAGCCGTGGTGGTGGCTCCATGAGGGAACATGAGCCATGTCCCCAAGGGGCTGAGCAGGGCTGTGGCACAGTGGCCCATTAAGGGGGGGCAACATCTGGAGCAGCTTCTTGCATGAAGGAGGCTTGTTCTGGGGTTGGGACCAGCTTCTTTAAGGTTTATGGTGCTGGGGCTTGGGGGTGTGGGACAAGCTGTCTGGGGCACTGGGTGCTGCTTGGTGTGAGCAACAGGATGGCAGGGCTGATGCAATGGGTCTGGTGCTTATTCAATGCCAGACTTTTGGGGGTTTTCTGCCTGGAGCTTTCCCATTCTTGGCCAGGTTAGGGACCTGTGTCAAGCCACCCAGATGGGCCCATGACCTGCTTCCTGCTGTAGCCTGTGGCCTAGGGGTGTTTCTGCTGGGGCAGGGAGATCACATGAAGGTTTGTGCTTACAGAGCCTGCCAAAGACACTGCAGCAATAGTGAAATTCCCCTGTGTTTGGGAGGGTGGGATTTTTGCCTTGTGAAAAAGGCACTTGAGGGCAGTTATCACCCTTTCACCATCACTCTCGGGCTGGAGCAGTGTTGTGTGTCGGAGATGCAGTCAAGAGTGGTACTCACTGCTGGGTTTGTCGGTGGCACCTGTGGGTATCAAGGAGGAGGGTTAGACATGGTGGAGACCTGCTGGCTCTTCCTCAAGCCAGGAGCAGCTGTTCAAGCACTGGCTTTCCAAAACTGCTCTTTGTGGCTGCAAGCACCACTCAAGCCACCCATCCCGGTGCATCTTCCTGCATCCTCCCTCCGGACCCAGCTGGACCCCCCAGTGCCTCACCAATCCAGCCTCTCAGGCTGATGGCTTTCCAGCTCTGATCAAAATACATCTGCAGGATGAACCATGTGCCCAGCAGCGTGAAGAACATGGCCGTGTACCGGATCAGGCCTGCGAGCGGTGCAAAAGGAGCTAGGTGAGAGCAGCAGCATGGGTTGGGGACCAGAGCATCCCTCTGGCTTCTTGAGGACTTAGTCTGTGTATCCCCAGGTTACCAGGCATAGAGTGACAGTCAGTGCTTGTGTGGTGTGGGAATGCAGCTAACACTTCTTCCTTCCTCCTCTAAAAGGACTCTGATCTCTTAATTAATATCTCTAGAGCATGTGGCGATGCTCAAATAGACATTACCCTTCTACTGGGAGGCACTATTCATATTTCTCTCTGCATTAAAGTAAATCTGATAATTAGTCAGAAAGCTACATAAATCCAAATATTTCCTACATTCCCAGTGCTGGGAGGGCTGCTATCCCCCAATTAGTCACTAGCTACAGCCAAGCAGCTGCTAATACAAAAGTGATTGGCATTTGGCTTTAAAGCAGCACTCATCGGAGCAAAACGTTCCAGTCCTGCATGGAAAGAGAGTAGAAAAATACACTTATACTGCAGCTGAATGGCTCTTATGGAACCAGGAACATCTCAATAGCCATCTCTTCCCAGCTGCAGAGGGTTTCACTGGGAAAAATACAACAGCCTGAAATCTCCACAAAGCTAAAAAATTTGATGCTTATGCAAAGGCCCTTTCCCATGCTCCTGACAAGGGTAAGTCAGGGTATAGATGGGCTTGGAAGGGGTCATGTAAATGAGAAAGAGGCTTAAAGAACTGTAGAAATAGAAAAATGGACAGAGAAGAGTAAATCTGTCTCCCTCCTTACCTGCTGTCCGCATGGTGATGGGGAGAGAAAGCACAGCCAAGGGGGTGGCCAACAGTCACAGGTTACCCTGAGGAAACAGAAGGAAATACCTCAGAGCATTCCTGTAACCCACCAAAGCCAGGCAGGTATTAAATGGAAAAAAAAGAAATGCTATATTTAGACATATCTGCAATCACCAAAGATGTATAAATCCCTATCAGTGCTCAGTCCCACCCTGATGTTGGAGTCCTGGCTCTCGTATGTTGGAGCAGTCTGCACTGATTGAACTTGCTTCACTCTGTGCTCCTTTTCCACATCCTTTTCTCAGTAATGGATCAGGCTTTTCTATTCTGCTGGTAGTAATAAGCTCAAGGAGCCTATCTCTGATTATTGCTTTGGTGTATTTCCTTCTGGGTTGATGCAAAGTAGATTTCAAACATTAGGGGCTGCAAAATGCCACCTGGTGACAAGCTGCAATTTGGCTTTGGCCAGTCAGGGAAATCTGTGGGAATAAGCTTGTCCCCCTTAAAACCAGAAAGGGAAGGGAAGAAGGGCAGCCCTGGGCAGAGCAGCCAGGTTTGGGGATGCCTGGCTTGAGAATAGAAATATTTCCGCTTGTCCAAATCCTGCCGCGTCTTCACCTGCACAGATGGGGAGTGGTTGTAATTTGGAGTGTGAGCTATTTCCTACCTGAGCGAGCCCATCTATCCCCCTCCATCCTGCTGCCATCTTGATGTGTGTGACTGGCACCTCCTGGGTGCTGGGGATATGCTCCTACCTTTGAAATCTCGGACCGCAGCCTGATGAACCCCTGGAAACCCCACTGGAGTCCTAAGGCAAATTGTCACATGAGAGACGTGCTCAGGTTAAAGAGCCTCATGTTAATGGAAGAAGCCCTTCAGTGAGGCTTGGCATAGAGAATTTGTAGAAGAGCTATGCTGAGAGTTGCTCTTCCTGTTTGAAGGGCAAATAAGGAGCACTGGGTTGTAGCAGGGCTGGGCTGAAAGTTGATTTCAGGCTGCTGCGTCATGAGGAAGAAGAGAAGAGCTTTGCTTCCTGCCCAGCCCTGCTCTGAGTTACCTCCCAGGGCTTGAGTTCAGGGGAACTGATGTGACCCCAGATGCACCCAGCATCCCTCCGCAGCACCTGGGGAAATGCTCCTCTTTGGGTTCCCCTGCACCCTGGGGGATATGGCTACAGCATCACCCCATGGGGTTTTAGCCTTGAAAAGCAGGATGACAAAGATCTGCATTGTAGGAGGAAAGCTGTTGGTTTCCTCCTCGGCTTGAAACCCCCAAAGGGAGCTTGCAGTGGACAACGGTGGCTGGTGCCAGGTCAGAGTGACATCCCTGCAGGGATGTCTCCATTGTCTGGAGCCTGGCACTGCTCCCTGTGGGAACCCTCCACTGTGAGGCTGTGGCAAAGGAGGAGCTGCCAAAGCCACTCCAGAAGGGAGCTAGCGGCTTCCCACGGTGGAATGGCCTCTTGGCTTATCTGCGTTTTAAAGGAAGCCTTGGAATGTGTTTGTGTACCCTTGCGTATCATGGCAATGTGCTTTTGATAGTGTATTGGCTCAGCACACTTCCTTCCCAGCAGCATCTTGCCTCTCTTTTCTGCAGCTGTTCCACCAAGAAGGTGGCCGTGAGCAGGAATCTGTCTCTGCAGGAGGCAGCACAGGGTCCTTGATGCCCACAGCCCTTCCTCACACTACCTTATCCTGGCCCCTTTCCAGCCCCTGGCACAGTATCCCTGAAATAGTTTTAAATAGTTTTAAACTAGCGTTGGAGCTGGAATGAACTGAGTTGGTGGAAGAGCCACAGACCTGCAAATGGACAGTTTAAAGGTTTTGGAGGGCAAATGCTGCCCATGACTGGATCTGGGCTGTTGCCTTTTGCTCCTTTCCGCATGAAGTTTTGCTGTTTAAATGCAGGGAGCCTCTTCATGCCGGGGTCCCCAGCCCAGTGCCTGATCTGGTGATGGGAGCGATGGATGCAGTAGAGCTGTCCCTAAGACCCACCTTGACAAGTTGCAAAGGCTCCAAAATTGGTATCACTTTGCTTTTGGAGCTTGTAGAGTTCCCCTTCTCCCCACATACCATGAGCAGACTCTGGAGTCGGTGAGGGTTTGGATCTGGGCTGTGGTTTGGATGCAGTGAGACGAGCAGAACTCCATTGTGTTTGCAAAACCACCCTTGTTTGGTTCCCAGCACTGCAGGGGACACTGGCCTCACCAGGGCCTGTTGCACAGAGCTCTCTGCCAAATTTGTGTGGGTTTTTTTTTTCCTATGTACATATTGATTTCTTTGCAGAGAAAGAGAAATGGAAAAATAAACCTACAAACACTAGTGCTTTAGGGAAGTCATGTATTTATTTGGGCTATTTATCTTCACCTTAATCCCAGGTAAAATTTATTGGGTGAAGTTCCAAGTTCCTGGGACCTAATTGCATTACAGGAGGGTAGCCCTGTCCTGGGATTTCTATTATATTCTCTTTTAATTGTTTGGATTGATTTCCTCCCCCTCCCAGGCTGTGCTGGAAAAAGGATGACTCTGCTCTGGCATCTGCAAGAGAGGAACTTGCAGGAGAAGGGAAGGAACCGTGGTGGGTGATAGTTATTTGTCTAATAAACCTGAAATCTATTTGCTTAAAAACCATTCCAGGAACAAAAAGGTTCTCAGAGAAATATTGCTAAAGAGGTCTGTGGTGTCATAAAGCAAAGGCTCCACCCTGAGCCTGCTCAGGATTGTTATTGCTGAGTTATCACTGCCAAGAAGGAGCCCAGGCAGATCCCTGCCTTTGCAGGGAGGTTTTCCAGGAGGCAGGAAGTTCTTGTTCCTGTTTCCTCCCAGCACTGCAGGAAAACTTCATTTCTCTTCACCAGAAACTTCTCCCTTTGTTGGGTTTGTGATGTTTGTTGCTGTTTTTCAGCCTCAAACATCCCCCTCTCTCCCAGCAGGTCCCTGACTATGAATGAAACATTTTGGTGTGATGATGTGGCTCTGAAGAGGGTGCTGCCAGATGTCACCAGTGCCAATACCCAGCGAGTCACCTCTCCAGAAGTCAGGGGGTTACTGCAAAAATGAAGGTAGAGATGCATAAGAGGGACTGCTGTGGGTTGGGAGCACATCCACTCTGTGTCCAGGAATGGACAGAATGGAGGATGCTATATTGCCATTTTCGGTCTCAGAAGCAGTCAATCTGACTGAGCTTTGAGTTATGTAATGGGAGAACACTGTTTGCCAGAGGGCTTGTAAATTTCTCGGCTTATAACAGTGCTTGGCCAGCTTCTGCATCTGCCAGGTGGCTGGAGAGGGCATCTTACAGGGAAACTGCCCCCAGTACAAGTCAGTAGTTAACTGGGATGAGGCCCTGATCCTGAAACGGAAGCCGAACAGGATGCATGGTGGTGGCAGGCAGGGATGCTGAGCCCTATTTGGACTGTAGCCAAGGTGGGATGTGACACTTGGAGGTGCTGTACCCATGCACGATCACACTAATACCATCTTTTGCTCTTTTATCTGTCATTGGTGGCCACTTCTCTGGTTCTCTGAGCCCAAAGCTAAATCACAATAAGCTTACTCCTCCATCAAGGTTTACCCAAGCAGTGAATCAAGAGCTGTAGCAGTGATGAGGGTTGTTGGGGAGCAACTGCATCCCCTCTAGCATAGGAAAGCAGCCAGTAGCTTGGTGGGGATCCCTGTGCTGTGAATTACAGGTTGTACCAAAGTGGCCTGTGCCAAGAGCCCAGGGCAAAAGGAGCGACACAAGTGCTGGTGCTCCTGGCTGGCAGCAAGCTGTCTGCTGGCTAGAGGTGCTTCTTGGGGCTGAAAGGTTAAGTGTGGACCATGCTGTAGTCCCTCCACTGGGCAGCTATGGGGAAGAGCTCTGGTTTTAGTGATCGTATATGTGGAAGGACCTGAAATGAGTTTTTGGCAGCTATCAAAGCCTTGGGTGCCAGGACCCTGAGGGCTCCGGGTCAGTGCACACAAGGTGTCCTGTTAGTTGTGGTTTCATGCTGGAGCTCAGCTCTCCTGCTTACTCATCTGCTTTCCCACTGTGCAGCTGAGCCCTGGCTGCTCTGACTCCATAGAAGTTGTTCTTGGGAGACGCGGTTGCTTTTGTTATCATGTCAGAGGTTTTCTGCTGATCAGTGACTGCTGCTTTCTATCAGAAAGCACTTGGTACCTCGTGTCTTCCTACCCTTCCATCTAGTCTGCTTTCTCAGATCTCCACCTGACTCCATACTGGTGCTTGTGTGGGCAGCAAGACCTGGTCCCTACACAAACTCTTTCAGCAGTGCAAGAAAAAAGAGACAATATCCTGAACAGCAGATTGGCCTTGGAGAAGCTGCACACTTTATCCCTGCAAATTCATCCATAGCCGTGATGGATAAAGAGCTTTGACCTGGACCACACATCGCATGGCTCATTCCACCACCTATCCCAGAAACATGGATATATATGGAAACACAGATTTAACTCTTGCCATTAACACAGGTAATTCATTAAATCTGTATCTGAAACCCACACAACTGCACCTCACACAGAGGATGCCAGCACCTGGGGCTTCCCCTTCACCTCCATGCTATGAGAAGGAGGAACAATTACACCCTTCCCTGTGCAACCCACTAACCTGTCAGCAAGTCAAGAGAAAAGTGCAGCAGAAAGGCATTATTTTGTTCATGCTCTATAAACCCCATTGCCCATCAGGGAAGGGACAAGTCCACTTACCGCTCAGTGTCCCGGGCGCGCTGTCCCTCACTGCGGGCTGTGTGAGTGCTGGGGCATCCTGGGGAGCTGGGACACCATGTGCTCGGTGCTGTGGCTGCCCAGCCCAGCCTGGCCAGGCCCTCTGTGACTCAGGGCACCTCCCTTACCCTTTATCTCATTGCCTGACGCAGTGCTGGGCAGCCCGTGTGCTGTCCCCTGGCCAGCAGTGCTATAGGCGGGGACATAGAAAGTGACTTCTGCAGACATGAGCTCACACGTGTCCTTTGCAGGTTTTATCCACTTTGGCACACGCTGTATTGCCACATCAGAAGAGGAAAACCTTTCCCAGGGTGGGCACCATCCTGACCCTCTGCACTAGCAGTATGGTGACTGCTGGTGGCATGTCAGGCAGCGTGGCTGGTGGAGGGTCCCACAATGGGAATGGGTGGGCACAAAGCCAGGACTAGTGTCCCTCAACACAAGGTGAATCCAGAATAACCTGATCCAGTGGGTTTTCCCCCAGATGTGCTGCATGTGTGTGAGCTGACTGCGAGAGCCTGTTGTGTGCAGCAGGCTGGAGGTTCCTTTTTCAAATAAGCATTTGTTTATCCAGCAGCAGTCCTGAACTCCAAAGGAGTCTGGAGTTAACTGTGGATATAGATTTAGGCCATTTTCTTTTTAATCATTTATTGTTATTATTATGTTTCTGAAGGAAGAAATCACTCCTTAGAGACTCCAGCCCTGCAGTTAGCTCTAGAGGCCCTATACGTTTTCCAGAGCTGAACCTCATTTACCTGGTAGCAGAGAACAAAAGTGTTCCCATTCCTTATTCCTTTTCTTTTCCATTCCCATCACTTAGAATAACCAAGCAGATTCCCTTGGAGCTTTTATAGCAATTTTCATCCAAGAGCCAGTGGAGGAGATGTGGGGCCAGCAGCAGCATTGCCTTTGGGACTGCAGCTTGCAGAGGGCTGGAGTGGAGCTCCTATGGGACCACTGCTGCTCCCTGGTAATTAGTTTACTACCCGAGGATGGTCTCTGTGTAAAACTATGCCCTGAGCTTTGCTTCCCCCTGGCTTTGGTGCCCAGTGCTGGGCAGGGGGTGCAGAGGGTTATGAGCTGTACACCGGAGGAAATTGCAGCCTTTACACCAAAACCTTCCAGACAGGGAGCAGAAAAGCAAACACAGACCCAGGCTTTGCACTGGGATAACGATTGCCCTCAGAAGATTTTAACTGTGGTGAGAGTCTGGGCTTAAACAGCACAGTCTAAATCAAAACCCTCCTCTCTCTCTCTGGGGAAATATCCTTCCTATTAGTTTGTTTAGCTGCTGGCAATAACTGGCTCAGCTCAATAACAAAATGCCCCAAGCCCTGGCATGCTGCAGCATGTGTCTCTGCTCTTTCCCATTGCTTCCTGCCCACACAGGAGCTGGCCCACGGCACGGGGCTTGGGGGATGCCTGTTTCACTATGAATTTCTTCTCCTGCTTCAAGTGACCTGATCTACCCTGGGTTCTCTCTAGAGACGGAGATGCTGCTGCTGCTTGCAGAGGAAGTGGCAGGGCTGGGAGCCTCGTCATCCCAAGGAGGAAACGTTGCATGAAATGCTTCTGCTCTCTGTAAGTGCCTATTTCATCCAAGAGGTTTCCCGGAAACCAGAGGAAAGGATGGTGAGCTTTGTGCTTTCCCTGGGAGAGGTGGCTTTGGCACAGCCCTGGTGCTGGTGTGGAGAGCCCTTGTGTCCTGTCCCCACATCCTGTGGTAGCCCAGGGTTTGCCCATCCACTGTGGCACTCAGCAGAAAGGTGCTTTTAAATCACATATAATGTTTGTGAATGCATCAGGTGCTGGGAACAGGGCATCAGCTTGGTCTCCACTCAGCAAATAATGAAGTGGTGCAGTGCAATGGGATTATATCAGTCTCACTGCAGCTCCCCTGGGAGGTTTCCACATGATACAGAGAAATTAAGAAAAAAAATTATAGATGTGGTACGAAAAAGCTGCTGGGTGGGGAATGAATAATCTGTGGTGCAAAGTCACCGCACTGTGATGAGCTCGATGGTAGGATCAGCTACCTACTGATGGTAGGAGTGAGCTGTTTTCCTTCTCTTCCTCCTCCTTTCTTATTATCCTTCCTGGGTGCATGGGCCCTACTGGGGACCTCAGCAGTGGGGTGCTGGTGGCTCCTGCCAAAAAGCCCCAGTGGCTGCAGGATTGTCCCTCCCAGGAGCTGTGTCCTATGAAAGCTCAGCACAGGGAAGATGCTCCCCCTAAAGATCCCTTGGCCTTGGGAATCCGCAGGGACACGCTGCTTTTCAGGGAGGTGTTTGTTAGGATAAATTCATGGCAAATTTTCCTAGGAAAGGTTTGGCTGCTGCCACGTGGCGAACTTTTGTCTTGTGAAGTGCTGTGGCTGTATGGTTGCAGTTGGCTCATGCTGGGCTAAGCCACGTACCACAGTTGCTAAATGTAGCACCTTTAAAAGGAAATAGCCTTTTACTTCTCTGTTTATCTAGTGTTAAACATCACCTGCACTTCCTGCACACTGCCTGTGAGCGATGAGGGCGAGGGTTGCCCCTGCGTTTCACACCTCCCATCTGTGCCACCACAGGGGATTATTTCCCTATCCTGCTCCAACACTCACCTCTCCTCTCCTATTTTTACACAGGTTAATTCACTGGCTGAAGGTGAATCACAGCACCAAACTGGTGACACATCCGTAAGTTTCACCGGCATCCTGGTGACTGAGCCCCTGGCTGAAACACTGGCAGGATTACCTTGAGCCGGATGGGCTGGAAGAACCGTGTGAGGACAAAGCTTGATAGGACGGATGATATAACATTGCGGGGAAAAAAGGTGAGAAAGCCACTTTCACATAGAAGGGCTGTTGGTGCTGGTGAGCGTCTCCCGGCAGCACAGTGATGCTGGCTATTGGGGGTGCTGTTGTGTAGCGCATCCGCTGCGCCCGCTGCAGCCCTGGCAGCGCAGCCCGCTGACGCCGGCTTTGCTGCTGGGAGAGAGGAATAAATAAGGGAAATCACAACTGCTTTTACCATTAAAAGAGAAATCAGCTCGTGCGGTGCTAAGCCCTCAGTCTGCGGGCCCAGCGCAGCCAATCTGGTTTGATTGTTTCGCAGGACTCCTCTGCAGCACAACGATGACAAATACCAGGAATTAGCGGAGTGTAATTACTCTGTATTAGCTCAATTCACAGGATAGACACAGATCATAAACAGTCAATGATTATTCCTAATTTCACATTTTTAGCACTCTGAATTGCAGCAATTATGCCTGTCCGAGGGAATTAGCTTCTCTTTCAATCCCTCGGTTCCCCAGTCACTGCCCTTCCTTTAAGATACTTTTTTACTGCTGAAAAAAAAGGACATTTAACACAAATCCCTCCCTACTTCTACAACAAAATGCTCCCCCTCCCAGTCCCCAAATCCCTCTGGCTCTGCAGCCCAGAAGTTGTGCCTTTTGCTGCCAGCTGTCTCAAAACACAGAGAGGTGCCTGGTGTGATCTGTACCCATGTACAGCTCATTTCACCCAGATTTGTTGCAGGGGCAACTGGCTCTTGGGTGTTGCAGAGATGCTCACGAGAAGGGGTCTGGACAGCAAAAGGCTTCCCACCCATCTCCTGTTGCCAGTGGGTGCTACACAAGCATTACTTGTGTTTTAAGCATCATTTCCTTTTTAGATCATGGTTGCAGGCCAGGACATGATTTCCAAAAAGCTAATTTGCACCTCCAGTGAAATCATACTGGGGTCTCCAGCCTGGCAATGACTGTGCCCTCCCTTGACAGACAAGACCTGTGAGAGGAGCTGGTAGACCTCAGTATTTCCTTGTTACAGGCTACAAGTATTAAGAAAAGAGAATGTGGGTATAAATTATTAATATTTGCATGGGAAATTTCTAACCCTATTAGTATCATATCATTAAATTTGTTTCTTATGCACAGGCAGTGATTTCATTACAAAGTGTAGCAGAGCATAATGCCAGCACTGCACAATGATTTGGTCAATTAATGATGAGGGGGGGAAAGATCCCATTGTTTGTTTACTGACAGCAGAGCCTTTGGGACCTTTTCTCTTGCTTTGCCCCTAGTAAAAGCTGAGGGGTGGTGGGTGACTGCCACTGGCTATGTGCTTGCTCAGATGCACTGGGGCATGAGGTTGTGTTGATTGTTTATAGGTAAGAATGAGGGCGAAAGCCAAGCAAACATGGTGGGAGTATGTTATAGACCACCCACCCCGGATGAAGAGGCTGATGAATTATTCTATAAGCAGCTGGAAGAAGTCTCACAGTCACCAGCCCTTGCTCTCAAGGGGGACTTCAACTCATTGGATGTCTGCTGGAAATACAACACAGCTGAGGAGACAGCCTAGGAGGTTCCTGGAGAGCGTGGAAGAGAACTTCCTGACACAGCTGGTGAGTGACCCACCTTGGGAATTTAGTGTCTAGGGGTATTAGAACAAATATCTTTACTGAGAAGTTTGACAAGCATTAGAACAGGCTGCCCAGGGAAACGATAGAGTCACTGCCCTAGAGATACTTAAAAGACACATAGATACGGCACTTGGAGGTATCGTTCAGTGGTGGACTTGGCAGTGGTGGGTTAACGGTGGGAGTGGATGATCTTAAAGGTCTTTTCTAACCTATATGATTCTATGATTCTATAAAGGGATGAGGGTCCGAGAAGCTTCTGGTCAGAAGCACTTCTCACTGCTGGCATTGGGCAGGGAGTTATTTATTCCAGGCAGTGGCTGAGGCCACCAAGCAGCAGCAGTTTTTTATGGCACCCATTCCTAGGACACTGCAGAAGGATTATGCATGCTTCCACCATGCCAGCTTTTTATTAGATTGCAGGCAGGGGTTAAACTGATCCTTGTCAGCACAAATATAATGCCTGGGGTGATGGGAGCAGCATAAATTGAGGACAAGAGGTGGCCACTTTTAGTGCTGCTCTCAAGAATGCTCTGCTGGTTTACTGTGTCATTTGCTTTTTATTTGGGACATTTACCTCTGGCCAGGGGATGTCTTTCCATTTTTTTGTCAATGAGGTGCAATAAATTAATGGGCTAATACAGAGACTCTGAGGGGAGGTGAAGTGCAGATCAGTGACTGCACCAAAGCCCTTTGCATCTCCCTGGTTTGCCACAATGGCACCAATTTTGGTACAGTTTCCCCAAGCTGGGGACACAGGGGATGTCCTGCAGTGGTAAAGTGTCTGCAGGGGTACAAATCACACAGGTGATTTGTCTATTTGTCACCTCTATTTTGTCCAGATTGCTCATGTGCTAGCAGGAGGTGGTGGTCCTCGGTGCTGGGTCAATGGAGTGAGTTTATTTGTGGCAGTTCTATTATTTCTGTGTCATTGAAAAGCAGTATTTGAAGGAGCACATGGTAATCCTGCGTGCTGGGCTGGCCAGATTTGCTTGTTGGTTATCCAGAGATTGGACTGTGGGGATGTATCATCTGAATGCTCCAAAACCTCCTGCTATTTGCTGTAATAAGAGTGACTCGTGAAGGGCTGCTCATGTGGAGAACTGCAGTGGGAAACACAACGACAGTGAGGTGGGGACGTGGTTTGGGGGGCAATACCCTCCCTCAGCCCTTGGCTGCTCTCTGGCCCTGCAGGATCCCTTGCCAGGGGGACGTGGAGTGCCCCAGCACACTGACTGGCTGTCAGAGGGGACTTTGGGGGTTCATTTACTCCTTTATGCCTCCCCCCCAGAAAAGCTTGTGCAGGTCTGGTGTATGTGACAAGGTTGTGCAGGGGCTGCCGGCACCTGGTGCTGCAGCAAATCACAGTAAAATATATTGTAGTTAGTGACAGATGTCTCTTGGTTTGGTGGATGATGTGGAGTGAAGCTCTCAGAGCCTAACACATCGTCCTCGCAGGGATTCCTCTTTGCGGGGAGAGCACTGCATCCTCATGAGTTTTGTGTGAGCAGCACATGCTGGTTTGAACACCTTCCCTTGGTACAGAGGTTAGGTGGGGAATACTTCTTCCAGCTACACCACTATTAGAAAGACAGCATGTACACGTATCTTGCAGAAAACCAGAAAAGCCTTCTGGTTGTAGCTTCCAGGTACAGGTATAGCAATATGAGTTGCCATCTTGCTCAGATGAGTAAAGAAGTGGGAGCAAACAGGTAAACCCATCAGCCATAGATGGTAGATAACTTCAGAGCAATATAACAGCCCTCTTGCCTTTAGGAGCTGTTGCACAGGCTTTGGATTTGCAGTCGGAGCCAAAGGGCATTGACTCTGGCCTGTCTGAAACTGGTTTATGCTGAAGTGCAGCCTTAAAGGCTGTGGCTGCCAGCCTGGGTTGTGGGAAGCCCCAAAATCCTGCATGCTGTGGGGGTCTGGCACCCCACCTTGGGACTGCAAGGGCAGTGGAGGGTAAGTAACATACTCATTCAGCTCTCCTGTTGGTTTTATTTGCCTACAGTAGTAGCTAATTAATTAGATACCTTCCACCCTACTCCACCAACTTCCCTGTGCTTGCAGCAGAGGAAATCCTGCCTTTGTGCTGCGCTGGACCTCCCCAACCCAGTAACCAGTGCAGTGCAGACAGAATGCCTCTTTAAAAACCGCTATAGAAATTAAACTGTCCAGTGAGAACAAAGCCAGTGGGGCTTTTTGCATCTACTGGTTTTTATTGTATTCTGTTGCATTTATAAAGTAGATCCTAGGAGAGCCCAGTCTTTCCTCCCAAGCTTGTAATTCCTATGCTGCTTCAAGAAGATTTCTGCTCACAAAGGAAATAAAAGATAGCAATATGATGTTCTCTGACATTTCAACACGTTACTGAGAATCTGAATTAAAAGGAACAAACTCAGAAAGTATCATTTATCCAGCAATCAACTTTAAAAAGTCACCATCTGCTCAGAGTTACCACCCGGTGTAACTGTGTCTTTATTGCTAGACAGAGAATAGGAAACAACTCAGGGAACTCTACTGTGCCTGCTGGGTTTTCTTGGTGCCGCACACACTGAACCATGGTGGCTGGCGTGCTGCGAGGTGCCTATTGCACCTCTCCTTTGACTCCAACTCACTATACAGCATAAATCTGAATACAGGTGCCATCAGGAGGAATGATTCGGGGTTGTTACAGCTATAACGTAGTGTCAGCTTTTGGCAAAGTCTAAAGGGCAAAAGGAATGAGCAGAGCTGGAACAAGGGACCTGGCTTGGGTTTGTATAGAGAAACCTGATTATTCTTTTTCTTGCTTGCTGCCCCCCACCCCAATGACATTTCCTGGTCTCTCAGAGCCCTTTCTAGTTTTGTCTTCCTATTTCACCGTAATTGATGATAATACTATCAAATTCTTTGCCCTGTGCAACTTGCCTAGTGCTCACCTTGCAGTTTGGGTCCTCATTTTGGTCCTTCACTGCTCACAGTCTCCTAGGAATGATATGAGCTTTTTGATACAAAAATTTCCCATCAAATTTGATGTCTTCCACTAAGCCCAGCCTGTGTTCAGGTGATATGTAACATAATGTAATCCTCTCTGCTGCTACTGCCCTGTGTTGCTCACTCTGTCTCAGCAATTGTGCTGGTTTCCCTTCTACCTCTCAAAACACTAGACTGAAAACAGTCGAGGTCAATTAATAGATTAATTAATTAAATTAACTAACTGTGGTTTGTGGTGTACAGACATACCCTTGGTTTGGGAGAAGGGTGGCCAACACATGCTTTGATGACAAGTATTTCCAGCCTGACCTGTAGGTCTGGAGTGCCTGAACCACTGGGGCTTGATGGCCAGTGCTGCAAGGTGTGGAACTGCAAGTGCCTTCTCCTGGCCTTCTATCATCATCACCATCATCACTCATATAACCTCATTTATTGCAAAATGAAAGAACTCCTTAAAAGCTGAATGGGAATCTGGTGTGAAGCACGTAACCACCATGCGCAGGGGCAATTGCCAAGTGCCAAAATGGTCTGTTCAAGGTAAGTTTTACATTTTTAAGCTTATTTCAAGTAAAGGATAAAGCTCAGGAAGCTTCTGAAAGCATGGTGACACTGCCTTGAAGGACACCAAATAACATCTCTCTTTTTCCCTGCAAATCTGCCTTGGGAACCCACATTACCATTTCATTGGTGACCTGCTTTGGATTTATCACCAAGAAAAATCGACATGCACTGAATTGTCTATAATCTTTCCTCAGATGGAGGGGGTTGAACGAGCTGGGATTTTGTTTCTTTGTTGAGATGAAAAGTAATTACTCTGTGGGGTTTGCATGGTGTGGTAAATTCTGCCAGTATTAAAGCGTGATACAAGTTATAGAACTGTGCCGGTTGCTGGAGATTTATGGAATAAAAGGTATAATTTCACACTTCACTGCATTTTCTTTTGAAATTGGATGTTGACGTGCTTTTCAGTTGTTTAGATGTGTTTGTTTAGCCTTTACTCTTGGTTAAGGCAAGTGCACTGAGGGATTTGATGAGTGAGAGGCTGGAGTTGCCTTCCTCACTTTCTCAAGGTGCCTGAGAAAGCATGAAGCTCTGTGCAGTGGAAAAGCACCAACAGCTCAAGCAGTACAGTCTTAGAGGGTGAAATAATCTTTCTTCTGCCTGCTATATCCCAATAGTTCCTGTTTCCCCCTAGGTTTGCTGTACAGAAGAGGATGTTCATCAGTGATGTGGTTCAATGCCATTACAGCAGCACTTTGGTCCTGGAAGGAATGGCTGATGAAACTAAAGGAAATGGTAAAATTTGCAAAGGTATGAGTTACTCCAGAGATTTTTCAGGCCAGACTGGCCAAACAGGAGGGTAACACACAGTAAAAAATTGACTTTAAAGAATATGACTGAGGCCCTGCAAGATGCTGTTCTCCCATCAATGAACAGCACATCCAAAAGCTCATTGTGGGGCTATCCTTACCTCTGGTCTTCTGTGTTTGGCTCTGGAGAACTGGTGCTAAAGCTCATGGCTCTCCATCTGTATTCCTTTGTATTCATCCATATTTCCATCTGTATGTCTTTGAAAACTGCATGCCTTTAACATCCATTAACTTCTATGTAGGGCAGCACCACAACCAGTTTGGTTTTAGGAACGCTTCTATGTGCCATCTGGTACCACTGGCTAATTGCCTGAAAAACTTTATAAAGAAATTTTTCCAGGCAGCTCCACAAGAGAGAGCTTATTTTTTCCCCTTTTCTTCCCACCACTGACAATCAGAATATCCACCCAGGAGCTGCATGGAGAGGTGGTGCAGCTCCTGAGCCAAATTCACCTTGTTGGTTGAGACTCGAGGCTTTTGGGTCCTGTCAGGAGTCCCTTGCCACAGCTCTGTCATCCTCGGGAGGGGAAAATGCTAATCCCAATTAAAGACATGTAGTTCATGAAATCCAAGCCCCTTTATGCTGTGTGCATGATGGTGAGCTGCTCTTCTTAACACCTCAACAGTTCTTTCCCAAGTAACGTACCTTTTAAGACACTGCCAATGTGCTAGTGAATTACTGATGTCACAGCACGTTAATGATGGATGTTTGGGAGCGGCTGTTTGCACCGATGCTGCTGGCTGTGTGTCAGGTTCCGCCCAAACCATTTCCTGAGGACTCAGCAACAGCTTTGTCCTTTTAGTGACTCTCCCAGATCTGGTTTAAGCCCTTCTTAGCAGGAACACCTGATAATTCAAGAAAGACTCTGCTTTTGGACAGGTTGAATAAAGAAAGCCCACATCCAGGCAGGGGTTGGTGAGCTTCCAGCATGTTCAAGCTGTAAAGCTTTGAATGTGAGGAGCCTGTTCCTGGAAGAGCTGTCTCATAATGCTGCGTTGGAGGAGAGTTACAGGAAAGGGCCACACTATTCCTGGCTCTGCAAGAGCCCCATCCACCCTGGCCTTGGACACTTCTAAGGATGGGGCACCTATAGGTAATTTCTCCTGGCAGTAACTGTTGAGACCCTGAGCAAATCCAGCACTGAGTTAAGCTGAACTGAAGCTGCTCTAAAATAAGGTGAAGGGCTTCTGCAGAACAGGCTCCATGGCCATGGGTGAGCACTGTGCCTCTGCCATGCTCATTAAGATGTTTGGTGTCTTGTTACAGATCATAAACAACTGTTATTAATATCATTTTCATTTTTCCCCCTACTAACTCCCTGAACTCATCAGCCTTTTCTGGTAATAAGATTCCTCCCTTGTGCCCTGTTTCACCTGATTTAATATTACTTCATGGACTGTGTTATCTCCTAGAAGACCTTAAACTTGGAAGGCATTGCAATGCACCAGAACAATGTGGGGTACAGCTCTATAGGGCATGTGAACACACAGAGGTCCCTCCAAGCTGACCCACACATGATGAGCTGATGTTCCGCTTCACAGCACCACCTTGATTTTAACTATTAATGTTTATATATATAT
>NW_009921962.1:0-9001 GCF_000696875.1 Nestor notabilis
CAAGGGCCTGTGAGTGTGAGGCTGCTCCTATGTGCCTAAAGAGAGCTTCATCCACAGAGTCCTCTTGATCAGGCAGTCTGTAGCAGATCCCCACCATAATGTCCCCCATAGCTGTTCTCCCTCTGATCCTGTCCCACAACCTCTCTGTTCTGTGGAAAAACTCTCACTTCACACTATAAGCAAGTTTGCTTTTCAGTGAAAAGATTTGTTTATGTATAGTAATAATGATGCAAATGCTAAATGGGTTATACGTTATGCATATGAATATTCTTCCATAAAAT
The DNA here is from genome assembly GCF_000696875.1 of Nestor notabilis. Taxonomy (NCBI): domain Eukaryota; kingdom Metazoa; phylum Chordata; class Aves; order Psittaciformes; family Psittacidae; genus Nestor; species Nestor notabilis. The sequence goes on from NW_009921962.1 coordinate 282, forward strand.
TCTATGTACCCTAGCTGTTTCAGATTAAAAAAAAAAAAAAATCACTATTTTGAGGGAATGTTTATTTAATGATTATTAATGGTATTGATTGAAAAGCTTAGCCAGCCTAGCAACTGTTTGTTACCTGCATGTATTGAATTGCAAATTACCATAATGCTTTTGTCAGGCTGGCATTTCAAAAGCCACTTTCCAGCACGTTAAAAGGCTTAGGAGTTTACTGTAGTGCTCCTTGTAATTCTTCTGTATGTGATGGAACCAAGGCCTGGCACGAACCAACATTGAAAAGAAGTAGTCATGACATGGCACAATGCCAAAAGTGGCGCCACTTTGTCAACAAAGATATAAATATATATATTGTCTGCTTAAAGCTGAAAAGTTTAAAAGGTGCTTTATTAATATCAGAAATTTCTTATATATGAAGCTTTGTGATATCTGACTGTAGTAGTATCCTGGAAAATCATCAAGACCTTATGCAAAACTACGGATTTCAATTATCTTTTTTTTTTTTTTTAATTTATAGCACTGCAGAAGTTTAAATTATCTAAGTAGTGATGTTCAAGACGTTGATCTTGGACCTGTAGAACAGTGAAGAGTACTTTCAAACAACACTTTGAGATGAAATGTTGGCAATACAGCAGTCAATAGTAATTAATTTCAATTGAACAGTATGAAGTACTTATCTTTTTCTTGTTGCCTTTCCAAAGGATATTCATGAGAATTTGACTGGGGATGCACAAAACTTTAAAAATTCATAACTGCGTATTTTGAAATAAAATTATTTTGTTTTCCCACAGAGTTTAAGTTATTTTTATTTTACAGAACATATTTAGGAAACATTATTGAATGAAGTATTGACCACGCTAGTTTCAAGCTGCATTTGTGGACCTTCATTTTTTAAAGAAAAAAAAAAAAGGCATTCATTTGCCAGAAACAGGAAATGCTTTTATTTAATCATATAGCCACTGTCTTTTCAGAGCCTATGTCAATGAGGACTGCTTAGAAAATACATGTAGATTCATCTTACTAATTTATGTTATCTTGCTGTAAGATAACCTGTAGAACATCAATTCTAGTCAGTTGGGCTTTGCTTCTAGATAGTGGCTTCCTACAATTGATCTAATCAGATAGTTGAACATATAGTGACGGATTATTATAAATCCAAGACAAACCACACAAAAATTGTTTGAAAATTTACATAGTAAGTAACATGACATCCTACAAATATGTGTATAAAATTAAGAGAAAAATAGACTTTTTTATCTGGTTTTTTCATTCATTTTGCCATCCTCAAAATCAGGTCCAAAAGAAGTACAGTGTAGAAAATGAACCTAAATGTCTTCTGAGATTTCAACTTCAAAATGTGGTCAGTGTTATGCCAGGGTAGCCTTCCAAGTCCCAAAAGAACCGAAAGAGCAATGTAACTGAACTTCATAAGGTGTTTCACTGATAAGGTTGAGTATACTTATGTTTTCTTTAATATGCTTTATTTTTAAAGAATAATTTATTAAAACAGGTACAGATCTGAAATTGGATTTTGGAAACTCTGGTCAGGGAATGTGTTTCAATTTCAAAATCATCTTCTAGATAAACTTTAAAATTAAGATCAGTATGCCTGCAGAATCTTAATTCATGTTTCATAGCCAATTGTGGTACAGCTTTGCTCAGCCAGTGTATCTACTACCATACAAAAATCCTATCACACTAACACACACTATATATGTGGTGCTGTGCTCTAGTACATCCTTGCCAGATGAAGGAATAGCTTGTTCTTAAACCTATGTGACTTCTGGGACTACATAATGAGTAAGGTAAGCTGTCTGAGTAAGGGAAGAATTTTAATGGGTGTCTTTTGCCAAAAGCTTGTGAAGATGAAAGTGGGAAATAAGCAGAAAGAGAAGACAGAAGACAGGTCAGAAGACAGACAGATTTCCAGAGCCCCTGAAGAAGTGTCAGGGCAGCAAAAGAGAAGCGGGTTTTTTCAGAATGGGAAGTTCTGGTTGAATGCAGGGCTAGACCTGGCCAATGTATATCATCCTGGAGCAAAGAAAAATAGTCCTACGATCTGAAACAGCCAAAAAAATGTGTCAGATGGGTAAGGGAGCAAAGTAAATCCACCCACCAACCACAAACTGAGACGAGGGAATGCATGTTTCCTTAGATTATTTATTTCCTTTTGCTACCCGACTATGATGTGAGTTCCTCTTTGGAATCACACAAAAAGTTTCAGCATACCGCATACTACATTTCAAGTACAATACTCTGTAGGGGAAGAGTAGAAGATTCATCAGTAGGTAACTAGCACATTTTCATACCTTCTAGTTGACAGAGGCATTGACTGAATCTTGTTTTCACTCCACTGATGACCAAACAGTTTCAATCATAAATTCCTACACACAGATCAAAATATTGTGACAAGACAAAGAACATCAGAAATCACTGTTAATGTAGAGGCAGAGTATCAAACAAGGGTTGTCTTTAATAATAAAGGATGACGGCAGCAATAGTAACAAAAACAAAGAACAAATCTAAACCCTACCTCCTGCCATTCCAAAAAATTTATTTTAATTTACACCAGCTGCCATTTCTAATTTTAGGATAGGTTTTCCCTTCCTTTAAACCATTACTTGCCAGACTCTGAGTTCACATCTTCACTCATTCTTTCTGGCTTTAACCTACTCTCTCTGTTCTCTTCACACTTATCTTGCTCATCCTTGACAACATCAGTTTTCCCAATAATGTCCAGTTTAAGTTCTTAATTTTCTGTCATCTTTGCCCTTTTTTGCTTCATTTTTCATTCAACTCTGAATTAACCCACTAACTATCAAAAGAGACATAATGCCCAGTGGCCTGACACTCCTGGCTGTCTATGAATTATTCCCTCTTCAAGCCAGCATTTTATTTATTTTAGTATCTTTATTCACTGTAAGACTTGCAAACGTCACTCAGCAGTGGAATTCCTGATGTATAGATTATTTTATAATCCCTCCTCTCTTTTTATTTATGCCAATTAGGATATTGATTCCTGACTCCAGGTTCTACAGCCCCAGTTCTTTGCCTCTTTTTGCAATGTTCATCATTCTAGCCTAGGATTTAAATCAAAGTCAGATTCTTCTGGTTTAGCAACCCTTCAGCTACTGAACAGGCTGGGAGAAATCTCATAACCATGCTGAACAAGAAATTCCCCTCCTGTCTCAGTTCTTTTGTCCCCCTGCACTGTCCACATTATTCTTACACTTCTGCATATTATGCAATCCTATTACAGTTGCTCTTCTCCATTTCACCTTCTCTTTTATTCTTTTCATCATCAGGTCTGTTTAATTAAAAAAAAAATAAAATCCAAAACTGCTTTTTAAAAGCCTATTAACGTTACCTCATGATTATCAGTTTTTGCAGTGTCCTGAATATACACAGAAAATAAAATGCAATCGCCACGTACTATACAAAGGAGGGAAAAAAAAGTTCCATGCTTAAAAACATTTTAAAATATATTTAATAATTTCAAGGTTCTTCGCCATTCACTGTATGCATTTACACAGCATTACTACAGAAGAGTACACTTCTAAATAAAATACCCCAAGCATTTATTCCTTTCACTATCCATTTCTTCAGTTTCTAACTCATAATGTTTCATAGCAACAAAGTATCGGATAAAAGTTTCACCTAATGCTTCCTTAATGCAAGAATCTTTCTTGAGTGCAACAAGAGCATCTTCTAGTTTCAAAGGGACTGATGAATGTTTCAGATCAGCAGTGTGATTTTCTTCTTGGAACATATCATCATACCTAAGTTCTCTCTTTATTCCATCTAGACCAGCAGCAATAGTAGCAGCAAGCACCAGGTAAGGGTTTGCTGCAGCAGAACTTAATTTATTCTCTATTTGAGTGCCTTTTCCACCATGACATTTGACATTAAAGGCACAGCTGTTATCATTATATGCCCATTTTGCATTTACAGTCTCTTTGGATTCTTTACTGTATTTGGAATAAGGCTTACGGCAGCTGGTGGTGGGAGCCATCAAGCAGCTGATAGCTGCTGTGTGTGCCAAGAGACCTGATAACCAGTTTTTTCCTATATCTGAGAGCTCCTCAACTCCATAACCAGCAGAAAACAAATTCTTCTGGCCATTCAAATCCCACAGGCTATGTGACAGAGCCCCTGAGTTGTAGAATCCTGATTCTGAGAAAAAGCTAGCCACATAGTTATACTTCTTAGCCACCTCTTTAATGCCTGTTCTAAATGTGAAAGCACTGTCAGCAGCATCTATGCCAAACGCTGAATGAAAAGTGATCTCCATTTGCCCAGGGCCAGTGGAAGAAGAAAAGCTTTCAATGTTGGCACCAGCATAATACATTCCTTCAATGAGCTCCTGAATGAAAGTCTGGTCATGGTTATTTAGTATTGTGGCTGCAGGAAAGGATATTGTCTTTGAATTTACAACCTCAGTAATACCATAAATACAAAATTCATAAGTGAAGGCAGAGCGCAGAGAAAAACCATTGTCCTGAAGCTGGCTCAGCTGTTTCTTGGCAATGTGCCTTGGTGAGGTCATTAGCGGGTTACCTAGCACGCTGAAGGAATCACATATCACTCTTGCAGTCTGCTCAGTCCAGGGTAGTATTCGAAATGTTGATAAATCCGGGTTCAGGATTATGTCACAATTAAAATTGGTTGCATTTATGTAATCTAATTCATTATCTTTAGGATTCAGCGTCAGCTCAAGGTAGCTTCTAGGCATGGCAACACCATGAATTGCTTTCTCCTAAACACAGAGCAGAATGACAGATTACAAATGAGAAAAGAAATCAAGAGCATTTTTACACATGTAAAATATATAAAACTCAGATTCTCAGTAAGAACAATTGTATTTTTCCTAAAAGAACGCTGAAATGTAATGATCACTGAAGTGGAGAGCAACAGCCAGTTACTTCGACATCATGAAGCAAAACAACTTTCTATAAGGTTAGTATGAATACTCTGGCACCAAATATCCCAATGAACATTTTCTAAATTTCTGTAAAGAACTAAAACACTTGCATGGTATTTATACAACTATGGGCATCACCAGTTAGGTGCAAACTTTGCAAGTCGAACTTCTATATATAGTTGCTCTATTAGGCTTCCATATCCTCTGAGCATTTCCTTTACATAGACCCAAGTGCCCACACAAGACATACAAATGCAGGCTGCAATTTCTCTTTAAATGCCATAACACATACCTCACTGTTTTTTAGATTCAAAGTTTAACTGAAAATTATCACTTCCTGGGCTTAATAAGTTTGGGGATAAAATGCAGGGAAGCATCTCCAAGTGAAAAATCATTCCAGTGTTTCAGTACTCCGCTTCTAGGTAGCAGACAGGATAAACTCATAATTGTACTTTCTTCTCCATTGGAACAGGGAACTTCAGCTTACAGAAACAAAATGTAGATACAACACCAAGGAAGGATCATCTGCCTTCAAATAAGCACATTTACAACTTACTTACCTAAAACTTCAGCAGATGAAAACTGCAATTATGCAAAGTTCTGTCAAGAGAAATTTGGCTCATGTTTACATCTTCCCTTTATTCTTCTAAGGGAAAGGATTATCATCTGAGTGAGCAGAGGAGACAGAACAAACCTAGAGAGAGGCAAGCTCAGGTCTGAAAGAAACCCAAAGCTTTGCCTATCTAGATGGAAAACTGTTTAAATACTTCAAAACGCATACAGTGGCTTCTCTTAAAATTAATGAATAAATAAAGTCCACTTTCTCTTAAGGAGGTGACAGTCCAGTGGTAGCAATTCTCTCTAGGTGACACCCATAACCGAAACAGCACAGCGCGGTGAATACTGCTCAAAGATATCTAAGCTGTCCATTTGATAGTAAAAAGGTGTTGAAGGTGGTTACCCTGTAGTACTACCTCTCCCTCTTCTAACCCCACTACGTGAAAAAACAAGGAAAAAAAAAAGGAAATTACTATCAGTTGCTCTATAAGTGTGCATGTGTGTACACATACACATTGTTTTATGTCAAAAGATTTACTGTTATGCATATCTTCAGTGTGTTCAGATGGTAAGATAAACACAAAAGCTGTCTTTGAACAAGCTGACTAGACATTTGCAATTTGATATAGCAACTCTCTGAAAGACAAGTTACAATTAACCTACCACCCTCACAAGAACTAAAATGACTGAAAGATATTATTCTTATAAAATCCATGTGACATCAGAGAGAAGAAATTGTATCTAGATGATAAAGTTGCAGTTCAGCAATATCAAAAAGGGAAGTAATGAAAATACGGCTTAGGCTTCAGAAGGAATTTCGGACAAAACTGCTCTACATCTTTTCATGTTCATATCTTTTTTATTTGTGATACCTCAGTAAAGCTTAAAATATTCATAGTGAAATGTGAGTAAAAGTATAATGGAGTTATGGACATGAAATGTCACAGAAGCAATATACTGAAAGGTCTGATCAGTCAAGGATACATGTTGTAATGATTTCTTTCTAATTTGGTTCTTATTTTCTGTATCATTAATATGGCAAATATTGTTATTAAGTCATCACGCAACCCAATAGTATCTTCAGGTGATTGATGACTATAAAATTTCTCATTGCTAAAGTCATTTTCATTCAGTCATTTTATTTCATTCAGTATTTACTCCGTTCTTTTTGCAATTTAATGATGTGCAATAAAACAAAAATCTTTAAAATGCACTGAACCTGAAAAGATAATTCTGAAGGAAGAGATTATTGGAAGTTCAAGGAACTGAAATTATTAGCCTTATTTAATTAGATTACTATTTGGGACAGTGGAATAGATTGCAATAATGAAAAAAGTCCAGATCCTTTGGGAGCAAGTAAGTGGAGTGAACAGATGATTTGTTCTAAGTTTGAGCTTCTGCCTGCACTATGGAAAAGAAAAAAACCCAAAAAAAAAACCTAACAAAACAAAACAAAACAAAACAAACAAAAACCACAGAAATTAAAGACAGGGACATGAAAACACATGAAGTTACAGCCAGAAACCAGAAAAACTTACATGAAAAAAGCGAGAAGGAATATTCTTTGATCTTGACACACCATGGAGGTCTATTGATTCAAATCTAACAAACTGTATGTTGTCCCTGGCCATCTGCTGCTTAATAAATTCAATATGAGAGAACAGCTGAAGGAGAGTTGGACTTCTGAGGCCGTTTACATCAGGCTCTCTGCTGGATGCTATAAGTGAAGAGGAATGGTCATGTCAAGGAAAATAATGAATGCTGGAATTCAGGCTGTTTAATAGTGCAATAGTGGGAAGCTGTGCCATGGAGTGTAAAAGCAAAAATAAGAAAAACATATGAATCATGAAACATTTTTGTAAATAAACCCACTTTCCACCCCCTCACCCCCCACCCCCTGAGAATGTGTATAAAATCCCTTATTTTTTTGAATGGTCTATAACTTAAACTTTTCTTCGAGTTGATAAGAGAACACAGGGGAATCATATGGTAAAGCCAGGAACTATTGAGGAATACCTCAGCTATTATGTTGGGTGTTTTTAGGAGCACAAATAGCAGCTGGATACCTATTTCCCACTGAAAACTTAGAGAATTCAGGTGCTATATTATTTCAATGCTTTTGAAAAAAAGCACAGATACAGAAACATGATAAAAAGGGCACTTGTCTTCTACTAAACCTTTCTCAAGACCTCCTGAGGAGGTCTGCCATTTTCTCCACCACAGGCAGCAGACTTTTAAGAAAAGTTTATGCATTTATGTATTTGCTGTTACAGAGTTATCTTCTTAACTATATTATAGCAGCTGTAGGACCATATAAGCTTCTTGACATGAAAGCAGTAACATCTGAGTCTAAGTTCTGCAATGGATCAGAGAGCTGGGCGTAGTCACATCTTTTCACAAACCTCTCGATCTCACAGCCTGCTTTTCTTTTGTGTATCTATGTGTTGTTATTATTTAAGTTGAATTATGTAAGGTATTCATTGCCATTTAGTCAATAAACTAACTAGACCCAGGGTAATATTTTATACTAAGATATGAAAAAATGTGAAAAAATCTTTCTTTCTACACTTCTGGGAGGAAACTCCGTTATTCCTGAGGCTACGATCAGATGAATTTTTGCAGATCTTTCAGATCCACAGTGGAAAATCACTAACAACAACAATTCACCACCACCCTTCAAGTGGAAGCTAGAAGCTTTGTGCTGAAGCATCATGAAGGTTGATGGGAAAACTGCTGATCTCTCCAGTACCAACTCCAGGGACAGAAGTCTGAGATTTTTGCCTTTTTACAAGCAGTGCTCAATCCCTTGTTCTACACGTTTGATTTCCTGTCTACCACCTGTCGCACAGATATTTTTATGCCTTCACATTATTCAAAGTTTTACCAGCAACCCTTCACATCAGATTATTGTCAGGTTTTGACATAAATTTTGCAAGTATTTCTTACAATGTCCTGAAATGTTGCCTTTTAAATTCGCATCTACTATTTGCATCTATCTAAAAAAACAAATATTTTTTCATTAGAAGTATCTAATTCACAATAAACAACAACTTTAACTCCTATCCAAGTAATTCTTTAAATCAGTATTCCTAAGAGTTATAAATTATATAAAACAATAGCTAAGAAAAACACAAATGTGATATGCATTTATATTGTGGATGAATTCATTTTAAAAGTAAAATATACAAATATACTTAAATATTTATATATACACATATCATACGTATAATATATCTTA
>NW_009921963.1:0-940 GCF_000696875.1 Nestor notabilis
TGGTGGACGGGGGGTTATTTAAACCACTCCGCAACTTTCTCACTGCCGCCGGCACCCCCGCCGCCGCCCAGCCTCCGGAGGTAAAGTTTAAGTGAGTGCCCCCCGACAGCCCTTCGCAACGAGGCTCCAACGGAGGGGGAAAATGTGAAACGTTCAGACGGAGAAGTGGTTCCCTTTGTTCTTTCATTGTTTCTACCCGAACTGGCGGACACAAGGACAGACACTTACCTTCTCTCCTTTTTGCTCCAAAACACGCACGTTCCCATCAGCTTTAAAATGCAGTGTCCGCTTTGGAAGCGACTACAAATGTCGGGAGAGTTTGTATTCCATTCTTTTTCGCTCCCTGCTCTTTTTAGCGTAAGATTAAGTTGCCGAGCACGTTGTTGCAAGCTGTAGCCCCCCGCCTTAGTGAATGGTCACGTTTAGGACCCTCCAAGTCCATCCTAATTCTGCCAGTAGAATTGAGGGTATTGGAGGTCTAAACTTTCAAAAGGAAAAGGGCCTGCATCTATCTAGCAGACCTGAAAATGCATTCCCTTCCTCACTCACTTCCACTAAAGGGATATAAACATTTCACCCCGGACATCTCAATGAAATATACATTTTAAAGCTTGAATGTAGGAAAGCTGTTCCCTCAGCTCAGATAAGTGAAAAGCAAACTGGCGTGCAGAAAATCTACCTCGGTGTATTCTGCAGCGGGGATCGTTTCTGTCTAGAGTTTGAAACGAACAAATAAATAAGAGCATCATGTAGAAATGTTAAGTGTAAAGTTTAAAGGGAAACAACCTCTGAGGGGGGCGTGCTACCCGGGGTGGAATGGAGAATTACAGCTTTTGAAAGTGTCCCTTTCTCGCAAAAATTGCTGCTTTTCATTTGTTCCCCCGTGCGACCCAGGCAGGGGCGAGGAACCCGTTTTCCGCTTTCTTTGTAGTCCAGCCGG
>NW_009921964.1:0-256 GCF_000696875.1 Nestor notabilis
CCTCCCTCCACGCTCCCGGGCCGCCGTTGTTGGGCTTAGCGTAAAGCTGAGCCACCTGGGCTGGCGCGGAGTCGCTGCCCTCCCTCCAATCGTGAGCACCTACTGCCCCCTGCAGCCTCCCAGGCCCTGGGGCAGGAAGGGGGCTGGAGGAGGGCCACCTGCTGTTCTCTTTGCCTGCCCGTTCTGCCGCCGACCGAGCACGGGGGTAGAGAGAGGAAGTGTACCCCTGGGTCACGGCGGGGGGGGCCCCCGGGGG
>NW_009921964.1:287-5801 GCF_000696875.1 Nestor notabilis
GCTGTTACCGTGGAGCTTTCTGTCCCCACTTTTAGCCCCATGAATGACAGTTACCCTGATGGGGAAGAAGTGCTGTCTCTAAATCTCCAAATCAACCTTTAAATTCCTACAAAACATTAGCAAGTCAATCCCGTTGAACAGAGTTCTTTGCACTCTACGCAGAAAACTCCTTTAAGCCTTTGGGTATTGCTGGTGTTAATGATTTGCAGGAAGATGACCACCAAGTAGCCTGTGGCAGCCTGAGCTGACTGTGAACACCAGCTGCAGTATCAGTTACTAGTTTCCATCTTTCTCATTATTTGGTATGGCAGGTTGTGGGGGATGTTGTGATTGCTTTCTTTTTGTGTGCAGACAGGTGAAATGTTAGCCTATGGAGGTAACACAAGATTTTAAGGCAGCTTGGTATGTATGACTTCTGTAAAGCATCAGGAATGAAATCTGCCGAAGATTAGAATCTGCCCCAACTGCCAAGGGATTCGGAAGGAGCTATCCAGACATTAAATTTGAAGAGTTACTAGGCAAATACATTTGTAAATTGGCCTTCCTCAAGAAAGTATTAATGAAAAATCTTCATGTCATTTTCATATTGGACAGCAACTAATGTGAGATCAAAGTTAACATACCTTTGAAACAAGCCTCTTTTTAAGAAAGTGAGAAGGCATTTGTTTGTTATATGGGGGGGGGTGCTGGGCACCTCCAAAAATCTGCAAGGAACAAAACCAGAAGCTAAATGAAACCATTTCCTATACTACTAGAAAAGATACATCATGGAAAGGACCATCCTGACGGGAAGAGGAAAACCCATGCATCCTTTTTTTCTTTCTCTCCATGAAAATTAGATGATGTAACCAGGCAGATATCTCCCTAAAGGACAGATCCTGGGTTTAATTCATAAGTCCACCTCAAATGTTTTTGAGGTTGGCAGGGAAAGACACCTTGCTGAAGAGACTTTTTATCTTGCTAGACCCATTGGACCACAATGAAGACATCCCTTGCAGGAATACGATTGGGATATCTCTCATGGTTTGGTTAGTAACTGCATTACCCAGAGAATGGCTATCAAATACATTTGAGCAGGGCAACCTGGAGAAAAATAGCTCTTGCTTGCATATTGGTTGGATGCTGTGGCAAGTTGTTTAATAACCAAGTCTGGAAGCAGGAAAATTTGGGTGAAATATAGTTCTTTATGTGTACGAGAAGATTTATTAAATACAAACTTATGCATATATAGATTAGCCAATTCTTTACTAAACTTTCCTTTTCCTTTCTGAGGAACAGCAAAACAGAATTCAGAAGTGCAAGGTAAATTCGGTGACTTGTTCAGTCTTTAAACAGCTTTTAAGAATGGTGCTGAAGACTGGCTCAGATGGCTGGAGCAGGAAGAGGAATGGGAGGTGAAATGCTACTCTTTGCCTTTAAGGGCTCAAAATAAACTGGAGCATAAGGTGGAGGGATTTCCTGGGTTGCTGCAGCCATTCGGCCTTTGCAAATGCTATATTATATAATTCCTTTCATAAATATATTAAGTTTCATCTTAAGATCTTTTGCCACCATTATTCCCACTGGGAAGCTGTTCCCAGAACCTTCTTCTGATTTTCTTGCTAAATATATATTTATGACTGGTTTGTATCCATTTATTTTTGTGCCAGCATTGGCCTTAAATAGCTCCCACTCCATAGCATTTACCCTTTCTACTCTTTGTGCACTTACAGGCAAAAATGTCCCCCTTAGCAGTTGTTTGACTATGCTAAGCTAGATGAGCTCCCCTAACTTTGCTCTCTCCCTCATCTCAGCAATTACTTTCTGCTCCAGTTTCATTATTATTTATTTCTCTTCAACAAAGATGACCAGAATGGCATGCAGTGTTCTGGAGGCTATCTTGCCAGCACCAAGGACAATTTTATTAATCTCTTCCAAACTCTGCTAGGAACATTGCTCCCAAGACCTCTTAGTGCCTTGTTTTTGTGAGTGCATTGGCAAGTTATAGTTATTTTAGGATCAACTCATGTGTGTGCAGTGAGATTGTACTGTTCCTTTCCCAAACTTCAAATGTATGAAATGAACCCATTACACCTACTTTTGGATCCTGGAGTCGGAGGTTATCCATAGACAAATACAGATGTAGCTAGCAAATCAAGACCATCTTTGAAAATATTTCTGAAAGTCCTCAAGTCCTAAGACTACCCTCCTCTTCCTAACATCTGTCTACATCCATGTCACTAAAAAGTTGATATGGCTGAATTGACAGTCCTACTGCTAGATTCCCAATTCCAAGTCAGACCAAGGCTGAAAAGCATTCTGAGCAGTAGATAGCTATCAGTGACCATTGTGTCAGCAAGGCCTGGGACAGATACTTCATCACGACATAAGAGTGGTGATCTTTGTAACAACAGCCACTGCTGAATCTCATGATCCAACCTGCAGGACTTTGCCAGCAATTGGTAGGACAGAGAAAGAGAACATAATTATGTCACCATTAATATTCGTTCTGTGCCTCCATCTTTGACTCTGTGTACAGTTGATGGCCGACTTAAAAAAGTTAGCTAGAGGCCTATAAAATCTTAAGTTACTGGACAGGAACTGCTTACTTTGCTATTTCTTCAATATAAAATATAGGGGTTCCAGATAAACTAACTGGTAAAGGTTCAAAACAATAAAGAGAAGTAGGTAGTGTCATGGTGTAAAGTTAAATTATGGGACTTGGCTACAAAATCTCGCAGATGTCTAAAGTTTTTAAGGACAGAATAGACAAATTGATGAAAAAAAAAATGCTATAAAATACAACACATCCTCTGACTTGGGAAGTCTTTGAGTAAGTTCCTGAAACTCGGAAGTCTTCTAGGCATAAATGACTACATGCTTCTGCCCAACTATAAAGCTTTTCCTAGGCTTCCCCTTTTCACCAGCTTATTTGTTACTTTCCCCATCTCTCATTTTGTTTTTTCCTCTTTGCCTTGCTTTCTATTTATCTCATTTCATCCCTATTCCCTCTTTTTGTGTTTTCTTCCCTGTGTCTACCTCCAACCACCATAGACCCTTCTGATGTTAGTATACCATTCCTTTCCCATCTTGCTCTTTTTCAGGTCACTGGTAAAGCTTGGGTCAGCCTGCACTGACTGGAGAATTAAGTTCACCAAAAACATGTTTCATAGTAGAGAACCCAGCAGTCCAAAGCAAAACAGTGCATGCGCTGTGTGGCCTTCATCCAACCTTCTCAGATGTGTTTTCCAACTACATTAGGTCCTTTCTGTGATCTTGTAGTCCTGTATTCAAGAGCTATAATCTCCTAGAGTCCAACCAAGTCATCCATACATTTGATTTGAAATTTTTCAATTTGAGGGGAAATTCGCAATCTTATTTCTCAATATCAATTAAAAAACAAACAAACAAATACGAAACAAAACAAAACCCAACCAAAAATCTTCTCTTTTTCTACAGCTGCAAAACCAAATTTGATAAAAAATTATGCTGAATGAGTTTCAACTTTTGGTACCACTTTCTAGATCTGTCCTTAAGAAAGAAGCAAAGCAACATCTCACTGTGGCCAGTTCTGTGCAAACAGGCAAAGTGGTATGAGAGGGATGGAGACTTCATGGAGACCTCTGCAGGATCAGCTTCCCGAATGAGTTAAGTCCAATGTCAGGCCTTCAGCAGTGTAAAGATTCTGAGACTCCGTACTTAGCAAAGCAGATGAATTTGGTGTTTCTCAGCATTTTTAAGAAATACTTGTTCAAGAAATTGTAATCTCTCAATATTTTGAGAAATCAGGACTCAGTGCAATTTCTGCATTCTGCATCAACCTCACCTTCAAGACCCTGGTTGGCTTCTGAAAAATTGTATTTTTCAGCAGAGGATTTATTTCAAAGATTTACGGTAACAGCTGTCAAATAGCAGTGACAAAATGTAGTTTTGAGCTTTTATTACTTGTGTATGTGTTTGCATTTCTCCTTAATTGCAGCAAAACAGATGTCACTTTTTTTCAGAGTGGGAGAAAAAACAGAAGGGTCCTAAATATTTTCCTACAGGAATGGTAATTTGAACACAAGAGCATTTTCCTAGCGCATGAAATGCAGAGAGCGAGATGATTGATAATCCTTTTTCTATTCAAAAGTGATTGCAAAAAAATGAGTATAAGCCTCAAATTAATAGCAAAGGCTGTGAGGATCACTGGTTATATCCAGTTAATTTTTAAAACATCAAAGGGAAACTGTTCACGTATTTTATGTAGATTGAAAAAAAATTCTCTAGAAGATTATAATCTTATTTACCATCAAAGACTGAAGGAGCAGTGGAAAAGGAAGGCCTTGTGTAAAACAATATGGACATCAATACATTTATTTTCTGATTAAATACACTTTTTATTTTGAAGAGCTATAGCACACGAAACAGATAAGGGGAAATACTGATTCATCAATACTGATGAAGGAAAAGTTGTTTCAAAACTTTTTATATTATTTGGGGGGAATATGGTGTATATTAATCTAATAAATGGAACCAAACCAAAGCTGCTGGAATGGTACTGTGGTAAAATCACAATCACTGTAAGAATGTATGTTTTGGCATTTGGATTTAAGGGCGGAAACACTATGCACCACCGATGTGATGATGGATGGATTCTCATGGGGACAGTGGATGGCATCCCACCTGGTTCACTGGAGGCCATGCATGGGGTTCGGCATTAGCCAGATCAGCTGAAAGAAGGAAATTTGGTATCACACTCTCTACCTGAGGTGGTGTTAGTGGAGCAGATTCTGTGGAGAAATCACAGAGCAGAAGCAGCAGATCTTCTCCATGGGTTCTTGTCTATCATAGCTACCAGGGCTTTCTGTAGACTCCTCAGTGGGTGAAGCATCGGTGTTCATGTACAAGGGATGATGTTTAAAAATGATCCATAATAAAATTACTGTTGTATAAAAAGCTAGCTGCTCTTGACAAACAAATTATGATCCCCAGTGAACAGGCTGAATTTTGCTAGGAAGCCCCCGGACAATGTGTGAATTCTGGGTCAGAATAAAACTCAGTGATAAAGCTTTATCTCAGGAGCAAAACTAGGTCTGAAAGGCACTGACACAAGAGCTGAAGGGTTTAAGACAAGTTGCTAAAACCTTGCATTAATTATGTTTATTACAGAGATGGCCTTATTTTAACCTTTTCCTAGATATTTTTCTGTTACCATATATACAGAGTGAAATTACTGTTTTCACTGCAAGTTGAAATAGGGAAACTATTACCTCATATCTCTTAGTGTGATGAAGTACTGACGAATTCTTAAATTTTGATGATTTTCATTCTGGCAGATCCCTGTAGCATCCCAAATCTGCCACATACTGCGTTTTCCAAACTTGAGCTATGATTCTGTATCGCCGCTTCTGAGAGGAGACGGAGCGTCCTTATTAGGACGCAGGTGCCGGGGCATGCTCGACCCCGTGTGGGGCCAGGCCCTGTGCCGGCGGGGAGCGGCCTGGAGAGCCGGGGGCTGAGGGTTGGGCTGGACTAGGCCTGGCCGGGCTGTGC
>NW_009921965.1:0-7317 GCF_000696875.1 Nestor notabilis
AATCCAAACCAGTCTGGGATTCTATGATTTGGGAGCTGAAAATGGAGCACAGCCCCTGTTCCAGGATGGTCATGGAATAAAACTTTGGTGTCAATTTGCAGCCCCAGGGAAAGGAGGGTGTTTGTTTTGCAGGAACCACCGTGCCTATTTATTGCCAGAGGGGACATGTGGCAGCCTCACTTGCTCAGACTCTTCTTGATGTGACTTCTCATCACTTATTTGCAGCAGCTTCCAGAGCTGAGGACACTTGGCAGCCTGGGTCAATCCAGCCACTGAGACCAGGCACATTCTGTCTTCAAATCCTCTCTTAGCAGCTGTTAGTTTGTTTTCAATGAATTTGGCCAAACGCTGATGAGGTGTGAAAGTGGTGACTGCAAACGTGGGGGAGGAGAGCAGGAACACTAGAGGAGCACGTCATTGCTGTATCTAAAGCTGGAGCTGGTTGATAAGCACATGAGGGGAGCTGAGCTTCCTCTCTGACACCAGATAGGCTGAGTGAGAAGTTGTGCAACCCCTTTAAAGCTTGTGGAGGTGTAATAATCGTGTGGGGAACCTGCCTGGTTAAACAAAATCCCACCAGGATTCCTCATGTGTCTTCATGGGACACGGGTTTGTTCATTTTGGTGGGGTAGGTTTCAGTCTCTTATCCCTTAACAGAATGAAGCCAGAAGCAGTGTGACTATTCTGGAATGTTGAATTACTGACAGAGTCTCTACAGCCTGCTGGAAAACTGTGTCTGAGGGTGTTGGGATTGTGACCAGAACCTTCCCCCTCTGGATAGGAAGGAAGGAAAATGGAGGCTGATAAGAAATTGTTTCTTGCAAGGTCAGCAAATTTTTTCCTTCTGGATTTGTTTCTTGGTAGCCAAGGTTATGTTAATGCACTGGAAATATGAAACTTCTCAAACAGGAAGAGAAGGGATGAAATATCTTACAGATGCTTTTCTAAGGAAATAGCAGATGCATGAGAGCACTGGAGGCTTGGGGGTTCTTTTGGTGTGTCCCTGTCACTGGGGCCGTGTGAGGGGACTGTTTTGTCACTCTGATACAGCACTGAGCTTTATGGCAGTGGAGGGTACAGAGTCATCAACTGATTCCGATTTGGAAAGGAATTCTGGAGGTCCAACCTCCTGTCAGAGCAAGGCCAACTTCAAAGATGGGTCAGGCTGCTCAGAGGCATGTCTGAGGCACTTTGCAGTGTCTCTGAAGATGGAGTTTCCACCACGGCTCCAGACTCCCATTGCAGGGGTTGTCCTGGCTGAAGAAGTCCCCTAAAGAAAAGGCACATGTCAACGAGGAGAGACCAATGTCAACGAGGAGAGACCAAGGGTCAGTGGTTCACCAGGGGTGTTTGGCAGAGAGAAGGGGATGGTGCAGTGTGTTTATGTTGCCTCACAGCCCTAAATATGATTAACAAGATCAACTGGAATGAAACCTGCTAAACGTTGAATTGAAAGGGCTAGAGATCTGCTGTGATACACCAGCAGAGGAATCTTGCTTCTCCTTTACCGAGCTGATGTGCACTTTCTTGCTGGCTCTTCTCTTCCCTTCGTGTCCCACCAGCATTTTTCCTCAGTACACTCCTTTTCCTTGTCCTGTTTTTCTGTGTCTGGCTCTTGCTTTCTGCTTTGCCTGGTTGTGCAAACTGATGGAGGTAGTGCTACTGCTTGCAGATTGCTTGTTCTGAACGTTGTGTTGCAATCCCGCAAAGTTCTTTTGCTGTCAGATGTGTTTTTAAAGTCAGTGGAGTATGAACTGTGAGATGTGGGGCTTTTGTACTGTCAGCAGTGTTTGGGAAGAGGTGACAGCAAACACAGCTCACCTGGATTTCAAGAGAACATACAATAGGGTGTTTGAAATAAAGGTGCTCCCTTCTCACCCTCCCTCCCACCCCAAATCTGTGCAACTATGGATGTAAGAGAATGGTTCTATGAAAGAAATGGCTGGTTGAAAGGTGGGAAGTGAGATACTCAAAGCTCCTCCAGTTCCAACCCCCTGCCACAGGCAGGGACACCTTCCACTAGAGCAGGTGGCTGGGGGCACACTGTGACCACTGTGGATCATCCAGCTTTGCTTTGGGATTGCATCAGTGCTCCAGGGTTGGTTTCAGGTCAGTGTCTGTGATCAGACACTGCAGACCATGGAACACATGTGCTATGGTCCCTTCTGTGGCCAGCTGAGCTGCCCAGGCTGATGTACCAGCTTCTCTTGGGTGTTGTGGTGCTCATCAGCACCATCCAGATTTTGCTGACCTAAAATACCTCTGGCACCTCAACCCTCTCTCTTGACACAGGTTTCTTGCCTGGCACACTCTGCCATGTGCTGCCTGCTGTGCATGTGCCCTTCTTGGACTTGGTGGGCTCAGACCCCTTCTCTGATGTGGCTGTATGGTTCTGCCTGCTCTGACAGTGATTTCATTCTCTTTGTCTGCCTCTTTAGTGATGGTCCCATCTGTCGAATCTGTCACGAAGGTGGAAATGGGGAGGGACTGCTTTCCCCGTGTGACTGCACAGGAACACTGGGCACCGTGCACAAGAGCTGCCTGGAAAAATGGTTATCCTCCTCCAACACAAGTTACTGTGAGCTCTGCCACACAGAATTTGTTGTAGAGAGAAGACCAAGACCTTTGACAGAGGTACTGCTTTCTTCCTGCTTCACTTTGATTTCCTTACCATTAGAGAGAAAATGATTTGTCCTGCTGTCCTTGTGGTTCTTGCTGTCTCCTCCTTAGCATCCACACAGAACAATTTGTTTAGAGACATCAAGTCTCTTATCAGACCAAGTGATGTCATTGCAAAAATGCAGTAGAGGTGTTTGGGGCAACTCTGTGAACCCCAATGTGCCACTCACCAGTGGCAGGCTGTGGGACCACGGAACATACTGCACTTGTAGGTACACCGCAGCTCCCTTGCGTGTGACAAGGGGAATGGCTTTAACCTGCCAGAGGGGAGACTGGGATGAGCTCTGAGGCAGAAGCTCTTCCCTGGGAGGGTGCTGAGGCGCTGGCACAGGGTGCCCAGAGAAGCTGTGGCTGCCCCATCCCTGGCAGTGTTCAAGGCCAGGTTGGACACAGGGGCTTGGAGCAACCTGCTCTAGTGGAAGGTGTCCCTGCCCGTGGCAGGGGGTTGGAGCTGGATGAGCTTTAAGGTCCCTTCCAACCCAAGCCAGGTTGGGATTCTATGATTCTATGACTTCCTTGTGATGCTTTGCTCTAAAAAGTGAGATGTGGTGATTTCTGATGCTGTTGATATAAGACCTGTCCGTCCTTGACATGTGCTTCAAAGCCTTTGGGTCTTGCTCCTTCCTGAGCAGCTGTGGTGCCTCATTGCTGCCCCATGTTCCCTATGAGCAGGACATGGCTCATTCAGTCCTTATGTTCCTTTTTGCAATGACCATAGGGGGACTGGGTTCCTGATGGGTCCTTCAGCCTCCCAGAGCCAGAAGGTACAATCCAGGCTCTAGATGGTGGGTTGGTTTGGGCTGGTTTGTTGTTCTGTCACAAGGCTCTCTTCATTCCCCTGTTTAGGCAGTCTGCTCTGCTCACATCCCAGACTTGCTTTGGCATCCCAAGTTTATAGTGCCTGCCTGTAATGAGGCCCTTTATATGCGGGGAGCAAGGGCAGCTTGGACCAGGCCATCTTCTGACCTCAGAATTCAAGTGCACATCCCCAAGGAGGAATAAGTAAATCAGTGAGTTACAGCACAAAAGGCCATGCCTGTTTGTTTTAGAAGACAGTTTAACCTGTCTAAATGTGTGTGAGTTATGTTGGCTGGTCAGCAGGCAATGCTGATGTGGCTGATGGTGCTGCGGGAGGGTGTTGGTAGCACACCTGAGGTCCAATTTGGAAGGTCAAAGCAAGGTGCTGCTTGGGTGTGTGTTCCACACAATGTGCAGCTGCAGAGAAGCATCAGTCTGCATGTGGGGATTTACAGATAAGGATTTTGGAAGCCCCCCCCCCCAGTCCTGTAGCCATCAACAATAAGAGAAGTGGGAAAGTGTCATCTGGAGCTGCCAAAGCAAGTATGGGTGCACCCTCATCCCTGCAGGGTTTTTCATCACATGCCTCCCTGGTTGTGTTGGGACTGGGGCATGTGGCTCTGGGTTTTGTTTCAGAAGTTGCTTTCCCTGTTGATAGCGTTTCAAACCAGTGCAGAGCAGTGCTGCTGCTGCTGTGCTGACAGGGGAGGCTGCAGGAGCTCTGTGAGCTGATTCTTACCAACAGATTCCTGTTACCTGCCAGCTACCAGAGGTTTCTGGGTGCCTGCCACCATAAGGGAGTGTGTGGGGAGGCAGGGGTTAATTCTGGGACTGCTCTTGTCCGCTCTCTCCTTCCCCTTGCTCTATCAGTTAGATTAAAACCGGGTCACAATTGGAATTTGAAGTTGCTTTTCCCATCTCCGTTTCCATTCCCATCAATTTAGAGGTTATTTCCTTTCCCTTCCCACAGCAATACCTGCCCCCTCCTCCTTCCTGCAGTCCCAGCTCTTCTTCCCACACTCCCATGTCCTCTGGGTGCCCACCGAGCCTCAGAGGGGAACAGAGCCCCCCAGTTGGGGAAGGATTCAAGCTTCCCTTTGCAAAATCAATATCCAGTTTTAATGATTGTTCAGTTTACAACTGATGGTCATTGACTTGACAGCCCCAGACAGGGAAAGGCTTTAGACTACAGGGCTTAACCAAGCCGTGTAGTCAGCAGTTTGTACAAGAGCATTACATCAGTGGTTAGTGCTGTCTGAGCCTTATCTCTTCTCTCCCAGCTGCTAAAATAGATAAAATGGCTCTTTGGCCAAAAACCTCTCAAATGGTTGTTTCAGAGGTTGAAAACCACTGCTTTCAAACATTTGGGAAGGCCTGTGTCTTGGCTTTGAGGGGACACTGCAGGCAAGCCCAGTCACAGGGAACTTGCTAAGGCTTATGCAGGCCAAACTTGGCATGCGGGTTTCAGATGGTTTAGCTTAAGAGCTGGTAAGTTATTCATGGCCAAAACCAAACATGTGGAAGTGTGTTGAAGCCATAGTTCAAAGATGCTACAGCACCTCATAACAAGTCCAGGCTTAGAAAACTGCATACTTGAATAAAAGCTCAAAGACTGGTGTATGTTGGAAGAGCTTCTCCTCTGCCACTGATGTCCATGCATCCAGCTGGCAAGAGGAGCTTGCTGGGACATGAAGTCAAGGGTTTGCTGTGCACCTACTTGTCTCCAAGGTGGATGAGTGAGCAGCCTGGGACAATCAGATTTTAATCCCTGTTGAAATCTGTGAAGAGCTCCTCTGAACTGGGGCCTGTAAGGGTATGGTGACCAACAAGCCATCTGTGAGCGCTGGGAGCTGATGGGTGAGCAGCATTTCATAAGCCTCAAGGAGAACTGCCACTGTGTTTTCAGAGAGGAATAGACCCCTCAAGCCATTACCTGTCGCTGTCAGAGGCCTTGGGATGAGAATTATTTGTAGCTTCTTGTGTTTGGGGATTGTTAGAATGGTTTGTGTTGGAAGGGACCTTAAAGCTCCTCTAGTTCTAACCCCCTGCCACAGGCAGGGACACCTTCCACTAGAACAGGTTGCTCCAAGCCCCTGTGTCCACCCTGGCCTTGAACACTGCCAGGGATGGGGCAGCCACAGCTCCTCTGGGCACCCTGTGCCAGCGCCTCAGCACCCTCCCAGGGAAGAGCTTCTGCCCAAGAGCTCATCTCAGTCTCCCCTCTGGCAGGTTAAAGCCATTCCCTTTGTCCTGTCCCTACAGGCCCTTGTCCAAAGCCCCTCTCCAGGTTTCCTGGAGCCCCTTTAGGCACTGGAGCTGCTCTAAGGTGTCCCCTTGAGGAGGAGCCTTCTCTTCTCCAGCTGCCCCAGCCCAGCTCTCTCAGCCTGGCTCCAGAGCAGAGCTGCTCCAGCCCTTGCAGCAGCTCCGGGGCCTCCTCTGGCCTCGCTCCAGCAGCTCCACGTCCCTCTTGTGCTGTTCCCCAGAGCTGGATCAGGGCTGCAGGGGGGGTCTCCCCAGAGTGCAGCAAGGAGGGAAGAATCCCCTCCCTTGCTCATGCTCTGGGGATGCAGCTCCATGACAATCCAGCTCTGTCTGTGTGTGTTTGAATAGCCTTCAGGAGGAGGGAGGCTGAGAGCTGCCTGTGGACTGGAGGAGATGTCTTGGTGAGAGCTGTGGGGATGTGACATGGTTGAGTCAAAATGCTTCTGCAGAAGCTGCAGAAAGTTCTTGGAAACCAGGAAATGCCACATCCAGAATTGCCTTAGTTCTTACTTCAGTCCTTTTGTATATCTGCATTACAGTGTGGTCTTTACGTGTTCACAGTTTGGGGTGAAAGATGCCCACTAGCTAATGTGGTTTATCATGTGTGGCTGTTGTGTGTCCTTGTATCCCTGCTCACAAGACCAAAGTATTCATTTCCCCAACAGCTTCTCTGGGGCACCTATTGCTGTGATATCCAGCAGCCTTCTTTAGGGAGGGAAGGCAGCCCCCTTGTTCAGCATGGATTAAAGAGAATTTTTTAGTAGAACTGGATTTTGGGTTATGTTCTTTAAGCAGCCATTTATTTATGTTGTGGTTTGTTCCATGTAAAAATAGTAACAGTGTTCTCTGCCAGCATGCTTGATCTCTGAACCAGGAGCTGGGGACTTGCCTGAGCCCGGAGCCAGCTTGGGGCTGGCCCATGGTGTGGGGAGGATCTCTCCTGCAGTTCAGTTGGGGTTTTTGAACCCAGAAGCTGGTTGAAAGCTGGACCAAAAGCCCCACAGAAGGCTTTGGTCACCTGCCAGGCTGTGAGGTGGATGGGCTGAGTGGTTTTGTGGGGGCATGTTTTGAACCACTGCAGATGAAGATGGAAGTGGAACTGCAGCTGCCAGTGCCCAGCAGGGCCTGTAGCCAGCTCACTGTGCTGTGAAGGGCAGAGTGGCTTCTGCTTGGCTCTCTGAAAGGGTCTCCAGCACAAGAGGTTGTGAACTGGGGCTCTCCATTGAGGGGCATGACCCAGCAGAGGACAAGGTGGCCAAGCCTTGGAGAGGGGTGGTTTTCCAGTACTCAATTTTCCTACATCAATGT
Organism: Nestor notabilis; assembly: GCF_000696875.1. NCBI lineage: Eukaryota > Metazoa > Chordata > Aves > Psittaciformes > Psittacidae > Nestor > Nestor notabilis. The sequence continues at coordinate 7,048 of NW_009921965.1, forward strand.
TAGTTTACTGTGCATCCATGTGTTTACAGGGAAGTGATCTCAATCCATGAGGCTTTACCCAGCATGAGTGGCATAGTCTTTTTGACTAAAAAATACATTTCTGTGTTACCTGGAAGACTTCAGCAGTAGATATGCAGATGAAATGTTCAAACCATAGCTTACAGTGCATTCATAGTGCAGTGGGTTATTTTTTTGTCTCATAGGGAGATGCTGCTGGGTACAAGCAAAGTGAACTTTGCAGGGAGCAAGAGTGATGATATTGCCATTCCT
>NW_009921965.1:7348-8313 GCF_000696875.1 Nestor notabilis
CCTGCTTACTTTATGAGGAGTCGAAATGTTGCCTCTGGGTGCCCACCCCCTCCAGTTCAGAGAACTGAGCTGTGATGGCAGCTCTCCCCCACCCTTCCTCCAGCCTTATCTTCTTTGCAAGCTGACTTTCTTTCTAGGCTTTCCTTGAACTCTTCTGCTGAGCTCCCTGCACCATCCTGGCTGTGCTCCTCTACCCCATTCCCTAGCTTGTGTCTCTCTTAGTGCAAGTTTGATTCCTCTACCTAATGAAAACCAAATCCCTCTTGGCTCTAGTTGAGTTCCATTCCTCTCTTGTCTCTTCATAGAACCAGACTGGTTTGGGTTGGAAGGGACCCTAGAGCTCATCCAGTTCCACCCTCCATGCCATGGGTAGGGACCTTTCTGTCTTTGCTTGCATTTGCTGTCTGGAGATGCTCTTCTCAGCTCCCACCTTAGATCCTCTTGCTATTTCTGTTTGGAGTCCCTGGCACTGCTCTGCAAATCTAGAATGGCCTCTTTGGGGTCAACACTGAAAATAATTCATCCCTGCACTCTTGGCACTTGTCAGCACTAGACTCTTCCTTCCATGGCCATCTTCACCACTCTGTCCAGCCCTGTCTGTGCTCTGAGGACCCTGCAGGTCAGGTCTCTCTGAGGTGCAGCTGCTGGCAATGCCTTGATCTTGTATGTGGGCATGTCATGACATTTCCTGGGGTGACATCAACCACAGAAGCACTTGCTGCTGTATAGAAAAGTGTCCTGGTGACCTGCAGTGCTGCTTGGGTCAGTTCCTCTCCTGTCCACCATTCCTAGCACTCCTGCAGCTCCTGCTCTCCTTGGGCAGCAAACAGCCAGTTCTACTTCTTTCCCTTTAGCCTCACACATGGTTGCAGCATGGAAGCAGTTGTTATTTGGATTTGGCCTGGAAGAAGACCAAGTTGTGCTTTTGTTGCTTTCCCATGTTTACTTGATAGTTTTCCCTACAC
>NW_009921965.1:8344-14306 GCF_000696875.1 Nestor notabilis
GTTTAAGCTGACAGACCACTTTATGGATTGTTTGCAAGGTTTATTTTAATCCTGTAGGCACTGATGTGCTGCTGTGCCAGGAGCCCCGCGCCCTTTGGGTGCCTGATTGTATTCTGGTTGTTCCTGTGTCAGTGCATTGACAAAGTAAATCAACTGCTTCAAAAGGAAATTAATTTGCTTCCTGCCTTTACATGTTTGGCTCCCATCTTGGGGAGGAAGAAGGAGTTTCAAAGTTCACAAGGAATATAAATAGAATCACATGCAGTGAAATACCTTTCTGCCTTCAGTCCCTGAGATTCTTCCAGAGGAGGCCACGAGGATGTTACGGGGCCTGGAGCACCTCCCAGATGAAGACAGACAATTTGGTTTGTTCAGCCTGGAGAAGAGAAGCTGCTGGAGACCTCAGAGCAGCTTCCAGTGTCTGTAGGGGGCTAGACACTCTTCATCAGGGACTGTAGTGATAGGACCAAGGGAGAATGGGTTCAAACTTAAACAGGGGAGATTTAGGTTAGATACAAGTCAGAAGCTCTTCCCTGGGAGGGTGCTGAGGCGCTGGCACAGGGTGCCCAGAGAAGCTGTGGCTGCCCCAGCCCTGGCAGTGTTCAAGGCCAGAGACACTGTGTCTCATACATCCCTCACGTTAGTTTGCTCTGACTTGTGTGCACCCTCCACCCTGCCCTTGGGTCAACACTTTCTGCTTGTCTTTCTGGCCAACCATGTGCTCAACTTACCTGTGCTCCATTTTGACCTGTGTGGCCTCACAAATTTCTTGCATACCTGCCACCACCTCTTCTGTATTACTCTTCAAGCTCTGGTTTCCCCTGTCAGGAAGGAGCTTTGTGTGCATAGTTCTCAGGTGGGTCCTCTTTCATCCTGCCTGGTCAAAAGTGGGCAGCAGGGCTGGCAGTAAGACATGCCTTGTTGCCACGGGGATATTCCCTCCCCTGCTCTGACTGTGCCTTTTCAATCATGTTCTCCAATTAGTTGTATTTCTTTGATTAGTTTTAAATCCTAATTGAGACCAGTCATCCTTGTGCAGGAAAGAAGGAAGGATCCAGCAACCCATCCACTGTAAAGAACTCCCACTAAAAATGTGCTGTAACAACTCTGGGTATTGGTAGGAACCACAGAAAGCACTGTTCTAAAAAAAGGAAAGGAAAGGCTGAAAATAGCAGAATCCCAGGAAAACTAGAACAATTGCTGCTATTAAAGTCAAGTAGCTAAAATGAACCCACACTGGAAGCAAGTCGGGACTCCTAAAAGTAGCTGAACATTTAGAGGTTGCCTGTTGAGGGAAACCTTCCTGCAACAGAGCTTCCTATAAGTTCTGCAGCCTGCTGATTTTTGAGAGCCTGCAAAGCTTCTTGGTGACACAGATCAAAGTGCTGCAGATCATTTTGTGCCTGGGAGGCAAGAAAGCAAGCCTTAAAATAGGAAGGAATACACCAGAATGGGCTCTCTTACAGCTCGGCCTGGCCACAGACCCCAGTGCCCTGGTTTCCCATAGTCCCTACACCAGTTGCAGAGTCCTGGATATGTTTCTCTTGAAGTTCAGTCCAAGACCTGTCAGAGGCCAGGTTGGACACAGGGGCTTGGAGCAACTTGCTCTAACAGAAGGTGTCTCTGCCTGTAGCAGGGGGTTGGAGCTGGAGGAGCTTTAAGGTCCCTTTCAACACGAACCAGTCTATAATTCTGTGATATTCTTCAGTTGTCTCTTCCCTTTCCCTCGTTGGTTGTTATAAATACCCTTGATGCTCTCTAACTCTATTTTTATTAAGGTTTGTGTGAGTCCAGGTCCATAGAGACTGCAGAGAGCACCTGAGAGCTTACCACCATAGCAATCCTCTGCCGCTGCCTAATGCCCTTTTCCCCTTCCCTCCTGCAGTGGTTGAAGGATCCCGGTCCCCGCAATGAGAAGAGGACACTCTTCTGTGACATGGTGTGTTTCCTGTTCATTACTCCCCTGGCTGCCATCTCGGGCTGGCTGTGCCTGCGTGGAGCCCAGGATCATTTGCAGTTCAACAGCCGGCTGGAGGCCATCGGACTCATAGCACTAACGATAGCACTTTTCACAATCTACGTCCTTTGGACGCTGGTAAGTGGCTGCTGCCCAGGGCCTTCTTTGTGTTCAGGAGGGAGATGGAAGTCCTGGCTCACCCCATGTTCCTGCCTCCCCCTGGGAGAAAACCTTGAGCTCTTTCTCTTGAAGGTCCATTTAATTTACTTCAAATGGGAGCTGCTTGCTAAGAATGAGAAACCACTTCCTCATCATCTGCTTTCCAGATTGACATAGGAACAGTGTTCCCCGGGGTGTCGTGTACCAGGGTGCAGAGCTGGGTGGGAAGGTCTGGTGCTGGGGGCAGGCAGAGGTCCAGTGGTGATGCCTATTCCTATTTTCAAGAAGAAACACAGAAATGGTACCCATGTGGAAAATGTTTAACAGCCTAAATAATAGATCCCTAAATAGCAGACCCGCTCTACCCTGCTTGTGTGAGACTCCCCCCTGCAGTCCTGCGTCTAGCTCTGGGGCAACAACAAAACAGGAATGTGGAGCTGTTGGAGCAAATCCAGAGGAGGCCACAGAGCTGCTGCGAGGGCTGGAGCAGCTCTGCTCTGGAGCCAGGCTGAGAGAGCTGGGCTGGGGCAGCTGGAGAAGAGAGGGCTCCTCAAGGGGACACCTTAGAGCAGCTCCAGTGCCTGAAGGGGCTCCAGGAAACCTGGAGCGGGGCTTTGGACAAGGGCCTGTAGGGCCAGGACAAGGGGAATGGCTTTAACTTGCCAGACGGGAGACTGAGATGAGCTCTGAGGCAGAAGCTCTTCCCTGGGGGGGTGCTGAGGCTCTGGCACAGGGTGCCCAGAGAAGCTGTGGCTGCCCCATCCCTGGCAGTGTTCAAGGCCAGGTTGGACACAGGGGCTTGGAGCAACCTGCTCTAGTGGAAGGTGTCCCTGCCCGGGGCAGGGGTTGGAGCTGGAGGAGCTTTAAGGTCCCTTCCAACACAAATCATTCTGTACTTCTGTGATAAATAATCTGCTGTCATGTCGCTCCATGCTTTGTGCTGCACAGGTTGGCCGTGCCCAAAGGAAGTGCACACTGACCACTGGGGTTTTGGGGTTCTCTGTGGCCCACAACTAGACAAATTCCTACACAGTATTTTAATGATGTCAGTAGCACAGAAGGGTGTGTGCAAGAAACACTCCAGCCCTGGGGAGAGCTCTGACTTCTCCCTCATACTGGGTTTTCTGAGGTGAGGCTGGGCAGGCAGCCTGCCCTGAACCACTGCTGTGCCTGTGGAGCTGTGCTGCCTGGGGCTGGAGGTGCTGGGAATTAGTGGGAACCTGCACTTGCCTCTCTGGGTGTTGAACTGATCCCTGCTGGGAAAGAGCTTCCTGCAGATGCCTTAATTAACATCTTTTTGGACATGCTGGATGAGGAACCAGGAGCTTGGGGTGAGTCCTGAAGAGCAAAAGGTTAATGTGGCTCCACAGTGTAGCACATCTGTGAGTGCTTCCAGCTAAGTCCCAAGGAGCTGCTGGGTTGGGGCCAGGTCCCTGCCCTGCTGCTCCCTGTGCCCTTGGGGCTCCCATGCCAGGGACTTCCCTCTGTTTCCCATTCCATTCTTTTATGTTCTAGATGGAATTTGGGGTTTGGATCCTCATTTTAATGTTCCTGTTCAAAGCCCTGTGTGTGCTCATGCCCTGTCTATACCCTTTTCCAGCTGCTTGCTGGGAAGCATGGTTTTGGGAAGGGAAGGGAAGAAGTGCAGCTGCTGGAGGAGGAATAGTAGGACCCCAAAAAGCTGGCAGTAGAAATGCCACAGCCCATTTCCCTGCCATCTCATGCTCTGCTTTCTCAGAGTAACACCTTCCCCTGGGGTTAGGGTGGTCCTTGGAGCTCTCCTACACAGACTTGTGTGCCAAGAGAGGGTGAGCTGGTGCTGCAGCCTTCACTGGGGGGGTGGTGGTTGCAGTGGGTGCCTGATGAGTGCTGCTGTCAAAACATGTCTCCTGTCCATGCTGCATGAGGTTCATTTCTGTGAAAGCAAAGCTAAAATTGGAAACCTTAAGGGGAAGTGCTCCTGTGTTCTGTGTCCCAGGACTGCTCTGGAGGAGCTGGAAATCTGGCTGAAATGGAAAAACTGGGGGTTTTTTATAAATTACCAAGTCCTGACTAAAATGGCTCTAGTTGTGCTGAGCTTCACATCCCTTTGAACAGAGAAGGACATGAAATGAAGCCCCTTTATTCACATTTACCATATTCAGCTGCAGCTCTTCCTGTGCCACCATGGCCTGTGCAGCACAAGGGGCTGTTGTGCATCTGTGGGAGGCTGTGGCCAAGGCTGCAGCTTCTTCCTGGGCAGCAGGAGCTTTCCTTGAGCTTTACACCATTAACTCCCCCTTCACCCACTGCCTCTGCAGGTTGGAGGTGCTTTTGCTTCGTGCTTATGAGCAAACAACCTTATCCCCACAGTTGTCCCCCTACAACAGGAAAAATGGGGAGTGCACACATGGATGAGCTAAATTGCCTTGATGCTGTGGCGCAGCTTCATTTCTCATAGCAGATATCAGAGACCTATCCCAAAGTAATAGGAATACTGACTTTTCCTTGTCAGATATACTTCCTACTTGCTAGGCAAATGTTTCCTGTACTCTTACAAAGGATGAAAGCTTGGTTTTGACGAGTTGCTGACTGCATTCAGTATTTAATTCTCTTGCTCATCATTTGTAGGAAAATGAATAGGAGGGAAATACATGCTCCTTTTGTTCCTTCCTCCAGAAACTCTAGAAAAGTTTCATTTCAAAGCTAAGGAGTCAGCGGGAGCTGTGAGACAGTCTGTAGTGATGGTAAGGATTGCAAGAGGACACAGGGAGGAGCCCAGCCGGCTGGGGAAGCGCAGCTCGAAGCTCCCCCTTGCAGGGCTGCTCTAAAACTGCAGCCGCTCGTTCAGGTCCCTTGAGTCTTTGCATCCTCTCCTGGCCAAGGGAGTTCAACCACTGTCCTGTTGTTACAGATCAAGGAGAGAAGTTTGCAAAGGGCAGAGATCATCTACCAGGATCTGTGAGATGGGAGGAGGCTGGTTGGATTCAGACATGAGGCTGGTCCTGTTGAGAACTTCTTGTTTTGGCCTTACAAGGTGCTCACTTCAGCCCGTGGCCAGGGTGAAGCTGCGGTTCCTCCCTGACACATCTCACCAACCTTGTACCCAAACTTTGTCCCTCTGTCCTGGTGCTGCCCAGAAAAGCCCCTATGGGTGTGTTACCATAGGTGTTACCAGGAATTCATTGATTCCTCGTCAAAGGCCTGGGATATGGAAAGCCCAAAAGTTGCAGCCGTGAACCCCCCTGTGTGCTGGGAGCACCCCCAGAGCATGAGCAGCAGCTCAGGGAGGGGATCCTGCCCCTCTGCTGAGAGGGACTTTGGACAAGGGCCTGTAGGCCCAGGACAAGGGGAATGGCTTGAACCTGCCAGAGGGGAGGTTGAGATGAGCTCTGAGGCAGAAGCTCTTCCCTGTGAGGGTGCTGAGGCGCTGGCACAGGGTGCCCAGAGAAGCTGTGGCTGCCCCATCCCTGGCAGTGTTCAAGGCCAGGTTGGACACAGGGGCTTGGAGCAACCTGCTCCAGTGGAAGGTGTCCCTGCCCATGGCAGGGGGTGGAGCTGGAGGAGCTTTAAGGTCCCTTCCCATCCAAATTCCATGATTCTATGGAAACCATTTCAGTGCTGTCTCCTTTGGCTGGGATGCTGATGGTTTGGCACGGAATACACAGCGAGCAGACGTGTGTCTGCTCTGTAGTGACTGTGTCTCTACAGCTCCAGCCCTGGGGCCGGGGTTTGGTGACCATCCCGCGCGTTGTCCTCCCCAGGTCTCGTTCCGGTACCACTGTCAGCTGTACTCGGAGTGGCGAAGGACCAACCAGAAGGTCCGGTTGATGCTCCCATCCTCCCGGAGCCCTCACCCCGTGCCCC
>NW_009921966.1:0-1703 GCF_000696875.1 Nestor notabilis
AGTGTTCATGGAGCAACCTGCTCCGCGTCCCTGCCCGTGGCTTTAGATGGGCTTTAAGCTCCCTTCCCACAGACCATTCCATGGTGCTTCCATGGCCCAGACCAAGCCCAGTTTAGTCCCGGGTCGCTGACGGTGGGAAACTGGGATCCAAGCGGGACCTTCCCCCGAGCCCCCTCCTCTTGCCTCCTACGTACAATGAGTTGAGCCGGTCTCAGCCCCCAGAGCCGTGTGCCCTGGTTGTGCATCCCATAAGGATGAGGGGGAGTGTGCTGGAGGCCAAATCCAGCCCGGGACAGCAGGACACCACTCTCAAAGCAGGCAGATGGGCTCAGGGACCAGCCCACCCCAGCACAGGGAAGGACTTAAGGGACTGGAAGTTGAGGAATAACTGAGCTCCGGTTGGAAATGCCCCGGAAAGGGGGGATGCAGCTGAGGTGCTGGGGTCTGCAAGCAGCTGGGAGAGGCTGAGCCGCTGCTGCTGTGTCCCTGCTGCTGCATCCAGGGCTCATCCTGCACCCCAGCACGGAGCACAGCTTCCCTGCGGCCATCCAGGCTGTGACTCATGTGCCACTGTCACCAGTGTCCCCCTTCCCTTCTGTGTCCCAGCAGCCCGGAGCTCAGGCTCAGCCCTAATGGGAGCAAAACGCATGGAGGCAGGGCCAGGGAATGCTGCTTTCCCATCCCGAGGGCCTCCAATCGCGTTGGATTTGCCAGCGGGATAAAGCCAGGAGCATGTGGGAGCTCAGCATCGTGGCAATCACAAGCTGCACATACCCTCTGTTCCCTCCCCCCCCAACCCATCCAAACTGGATTCCTCCCAATTTCCTGACTGGAAACACCGGGGAGGTGGTTACAGATTTTGTCACTTCTCCCCAGCCTGTCTGGACCATGGGGATTCCCCCCCTCCACAGGGAGAACCAGGATTTATGCCTGGAATGGCTTTAAGCTGACAGAGATGAGCTCTCAGGCAGCAGCTCTTCCCTGTGAGGTTGCTGGGACACTGGAATGGTTTGGATGGAGAATCTGCCCCATCCCTGGCAGTGTTCAAGGCCAGGTTGGACACAGGGGCTTGGAGCAACCTGCTCCAGAGGAAGGTGGAACTGGAGGAGCCAATTCCAACCCAAACCGCTCTGGGATTCACTGAGAGCAGCTGAAGGCAGAGCAGAGCTCACCTCGAGACCCTTCAGTGGCTCCTCACATGCCAAAGGCAACGGGAAGCAGCAGAACTAAAGCTCTGCCACTTCCCTCCCCACTTCCCAGCACCGGGAATTGTATTTCTCTGCCCCTCACTTACCCCAGGTGGCTGCTCCCGAGGCAGCAGCTCCTCAGTGGCCGGGTGACAGAGAGGCAGAGCCTCCTCCTGCTCTCAGGAGAACCCCTGCTCCAGAGAACACTTTATTTGCAACGGGGACATAGAAAAACCCCACAACCCTCTTCAAAGCCCCGGGAAGAACCTTCATGGATGGGAGAAGTGGGAAAGGAAGGGAAATGATCACTAGAAAAAGCCACAGGGAACAAGATGTGGAGAGGGGAGGGGAAAGGTGGGAGGTGGGAGCGGGGGAGGCACTGTTAGCCCAGGGGGAAATGAAAGCTTGAGGACACAGGGAGGAGGGTCCCCAGCAGGGAGGGGGCTTCGTCACAGCCACGTTCAGGGCAGGGGACCCCTCAAGGGCCCCCGTGGTGGCACCCCAGGGGGCCTCTGC
>NW_009921967.1:0-241 GCF_000696875.1 Nestor notabilis
AGAGGAGGAGATGGAGGATGCAGAGGGACATAGAGGGACATAGAAGCAATAAATGGACATGGAGGAGCTGGGGATGAAAGAGGGACATGGAGACATAGAGGGACATGGGACACAGAAGGACATGAGGCCATAGAAGTACATGGAGACAAAAGGATGGGAGCAGAGGGACACAGATGGACATGGGGACATGGAGGAATAGATGGACATGGAGGAGTTGGGGATGAAGAGGGGTGCGGGAACA
>NW_009921967.1:260-702 GCF_000696875.1 Nestor notabilis
ATGGGGACGTAAAGGGATGTGATGGCCATGGAGGACAGGGGGACAGGGGGAGACAGAGAAGGACATGAAGGATGCAGAGGGACATGGGGACATGGAGGCAATAGGGATGAAGGAGGACGTGGAGATACAGAGGGACATAGAAGGACATGGGGACACAGAAGGACATGGTGATATGGAGGGACATGGATAATGTGGGAACACAGAGAGACGTGGGGACATAGAGGGACATGAAGGACACAGGGGGAGATGGGGACATGGGGACACAGAGGGACATGGAGGGACATGGGGACACAGAGGGACATGGTGGGTACCTGGACGTAGCTGGACATGGGGGTGTCCTCTCATGTCCCTGGGGTGTCCCTGGGGGGTGACAGCGCCACCCCCTGTGTCCCTGGGTGGGTGCAGGGGGTGCTGGGTGGGTGCCCCCAGGGCTGTCCCTGCA
>NW_009921968.1:0-3751 GCF_000696875.1 Nestor notabilis
GACTGCTGTAGCTGAACCCAGGACACAGAGCAGTAGCAACACCTGGCAGGGATAGTGTTTTCTCTATAACAGTTTATTTGGCTGTCTTAATGGTACTGCTATGGTGAAGTAACCAAACGCTAAAACAAAACATCTCAAAGCACTGATGGTGAGTGCTATTGCCAATGAAATTCAAAAAAAGTATATTGAACAAATCTGACTGCAGAATGTTTGAATAAAATTGAAAGCATCAGGAAGCTTTGAAGTATTCTAAGTATACAGCAAAATCAGATATTTACTATTGCAGCATCAAAAGAAAGATCCAGCAATACACTGTATAAACTTCAGGAGGAAAGACTGCCATGGTCTTTGTTTGCAGTTTGCTTGTTTTTCTTCAAATCTGTCCTAAAGGAAGATTCATGACCTTTTATGATATAGCACAACCCTCATGTTTATTCCTTATACTTTTGCTTTGAAGATCACTTGGGAACAGGAGTTCTTACATTGACTGCAGTCACAGGTGAGGTTAATATCTTCCTGTTTTCATAAAAACAGTAGGGGGAACATGACCACAAATGACAAGAAGTCTAATAAATATTTTTCTGGCATTTCACTGTACATTGACTTTTTAAAATATCAGCTCTGATTTGAACTTAAGCAACTGCCTTAATAAAAAAAATTTGTCCTTTTAAAGACCATTAAATGTTTCAGGAGAAGGATCTAATCTACGGAAGTCCCAACTTTTTGAAGTTCATGGTAATTTCAGTAGAAAGAATAGTTAACGCTGTTAACCTAGCGTTGCCAAGTCCACCACTAAACCATGTCCCTAAGCACCACATCTACACTTTTTTTAAACACCTCCAGGGATGATGACTCCACCACTTCCCTGGGCAGCCTGTTCAGTGCTTGACAACCCTTTTGGTAAAGAAATGTTTCCTAATACCCAATCTAAACCTCCTCTGGTGCAACTTGAGGTCATTTCCTCTTTTCCTGTCACTTGTTAATTGGGAGAAGAGACTGACCCCCACCTCCATACAGCCCCCTTTCAGGTAGTTGTAGAGAACAATAAGGTCTCCCCTGAGCCTTCTCTTCTCCAGAGCAAATGACCCCAGTTACCTCAGCCGTTCCTCATAACACTTGTGCTCCAGACCCTTCAGTTTTGTTGCCCATCTCTGGACCTGCTCCAGCACCTCAATGTCTTTCTTGTAGTGAGGGGCCCAGAACTGAACATAGGATTCAAGGTGTGGCCTCACCAGTGCTGGGTACAGGGGGATGATCACTGCCCTGGCCCTACTGGCCATATTATCGCTGATACAGGCCAAGATGCTGTTGGCCTTCTTGACTGCCTGGGCACACACTGGCTCATGTCCCACTCCCCATTATACCTCCCTTTCCTGTACCATGCCTAGATAGACCACAAAACTGCACAAACATAGAAGGGTTAGAAGGGACTTGAAGGGATCATCTAATTCTTTCTACTTGCTGTAACTGGGAACTATTACAGTTATCATACTACCAAACTATCTTATTACTGTTTCCTTAACCTGTTCTTTAATACCTCTAATGATGAGCATTGGGCAACATTCTTGAACAACCCCATTGCCTACCAATTCCTACTATTAGAAAACCATTCCTATCATTTAAAATAAATATCTCTTTCTGTACCTTGAGCTATTATTTCTTGTTCTAAACTTCAGGGCCATAGGAAAATATCCTCTTTGCAGCTGTTCTACATATTCAGGTGATGTTATAACTTCTTGTCTCTACTTTATTTCTTCTAAGGTGACCAAAACCACCACCCTTTGTAGATCCCCAGACTTCCCTCGTTAACCTTCCACTGTACTCCCTCCAGCTGGTTCACACCTCAAAACTGTAACAAGGTTGTGATGAGGAATTAAATTACAAATTTTATGGGCTTTGCTGCTGTTTATAAATCCCAGTGCAGTGTTTGACTTCTGTGCAACAGTGTGATGGGTTGGCCCTGGCTGGACACCAGGTGCCCACCAAAGCTGCTCTGTTACTCCTCTCCTCAGCTGGACAGGGGAGAGAAAATGTAACAAAAGGCTTGTGGGTTGAGGTAAGGACAGGGTCACTCAGCAGTTATCATAATGGGCAAAACAGACTTGACTTGGGGAAATTAGTTTCATTTACTACCAAACAAATCAGAGTAGGATAATGAGAAATAAAACCAAATCTTAAAACCAGCTTCCTCTTTCCTCTCCCTTCTTCCTGGGCTCAACATCATTTCTTACTTTTTCTACCTCCTCCCTACCAGTACTGGAAGGGAACGAGGAATGAGGGTTGTGGGCAGTTCATCACATGTTTCTGCTCCTCTTTCCTGCTCAGGGGAGAACTTCTCTCAGCCCTTTTCTCCCCCTTAAATATCTTATCCCAGACATGCTACCACCATCACTGATGGGCTTGTCCTTGACCAGCAGCAGGTCTGTCTTGGACCCAGTTGACATTGGCTCCATTGGACATGGGGAAAGCTCCTAGTAGACTCTCACAGAAGCCACCCCTGTAGTCCCCCTGCTACTGAAACCTTGTGACACAAAACCAATACAAACAGCATAATACTCTTAACTTACATTCAGTTTGCAACCCACTGTAACCTCCAAATACTTCTTTGCAAGACTGTTACCTACCTTATCTCAACTTTTCTCATTGTATTTTCTCAGCTGTTTGTCTTTGGCTAAGTGCAGAACCATGCATTTGTTCTAATTAAATTCTATGCTGTTTTCAAGAGCATTTCTCTAAATTGTTGTGATCATTTTGAATTAATTCTTATCTTTCAATCTGTTTGCTGCCTCTTTCAGATTCATTTCATTTGCAGATTTAATAAGCATATTCTAACAACCTGGTGTTGGATTATAATGAAAACACCTACTATACTAAGCCTAGGATAGATCCTCGTGGAGTCCTCCTCAACTCGTCTTAATAGTCTGACAGTGAAGCACCAGCAACTGCTCTATATGTAGCATTCCCAGACACTTTTGTCCCTGCTTTACAATAATCCTGACTTGCTCGTGTAATGTGAGACAATGTAAGAAGCCTAGCTATATGATGTCTACACCATTAATGCATGTTACTTTGCATAAAAAGATTTTGAATTGATATGGTACAATTTAATCCTGACAAATGAGTTAACTCACTGCATTTGCTGCCTACTCATTTACTACTTACTCATCTGCTGTTCTTTTAGGTCCCCTATAAAAAGACTGTGGGATTTTTTTATCTAGTATGTTGCCACAAAAGAAACTATCATTCCACAACATTCCCTTTTGCCTTTTTTTTTTTTAAATCTAAGTCCCATGTTTGTTCTTTTCCAGTCTTCCAGAACTTGATCCACCTCCGCACTGTCTCAACACCGATATTGCTTCAGCCAGGACTTTCACAAACCTGAGAAGGATTTCATCAGGGCTGGAAAATCAGAAATATCTAAGTCTACTCAAAGCAGGTCTTTTTTTCTTCTTCATCTTTGTCATTTCTGTTCATTGTGATAGCAGTTTGTATAAAACTGACTATGTATGTAACATAGTCATGCAATATGTAGTATGTGACATGCAGTACAGTAGATCTCAGTGGATAAAGAACTGGCTGGCTGGCTGCACACAAAGAGATGTGGTCAATGGTTCAATGTCCACGTGGAGACCAGTAACGAGTGGTGTCCCTCAGAGATCGGTGTTGGGACCTATGTTGTTTAACATCTTTGTCTGTGACATGGACAATGGAATTCAGTGTGCCCTCAGCAAGTTTCCTGACGACACCAAGC
>NW_009921969.1:0-611 GCF_000696875.1 Nestor notabilis
AGGTTGGGGGGGTTTTGCGTTTTCTTCCCTTTAGAAGTTTAAAACATGGCGAAGTTCGTGACACCCGTGATCCAGGACAACCCCTCGGGCTGGGGCCCCTGCGCCGTGCCCGAGCAGTTCCGGGACATGCCCTACCAGCCCTTCAGTAAAGGAGACCGCTTGGGAAAGGTACCTCCGGCATGCACAGCACCTTGGGCTGTAGAGCGAGCCCTGTGCGCCTCCTGCCCTCCCACCTCCGCATGCTGCCACCGCCTTTTGCTTTCTTACTACCATGGCTGCTCTTCTGACACCTTTTGCAGCACATGCTAACATGTAGCATAGTTGTGGCTGATTAGCAGGGCTGGCAAGGGGAGGGGGGAGTTGAAAGGCTTAGTTCTGGAACATACAGAAGTGTTTGCTTCTGCTGCTTGAAGTCCTGCATATATAAAGTCAGAGGTGGGGAAAATGGTCATGCTTACTTTGAAAAGTAATACTTATTTTGACTGTTTATGCTTGTTCTTAGGTGGCTGATTGGACAGGAGCTACGTATCAGGATAAAAGATACACAAGTACGTGTTGTCTGGGGACTGCTCCTCATGACTTATTTCCTACCAAGTTTTCTTCAAGCGTCA
>NW_009921969.1:622-4081 GCF_000696875.1 Nestor notabilis
TGTCTCACACCAGCTATGGTGGTTTCCTGCACAGCTCAGCATGAGAGGCTACTCAAATTAGGCAGCGTGCCTCACCCTTGCTGGGAGAGCTCCGTGGGGCTCTCCCTGTCCTTAGGGCTTACTCCTGATTTTTGTACTGCCTCATGGCTTCTTTGGGAGGCTTGGAAGGGCAGAAACGTGCTGGTGTAAGGCTGGAGCCCTGATATATATATCCTAAGTGAAGGCAGTTGGAAGGAATTTTGGGGGAGAAAGAGGCAAAGTGTCAGGGATTTTTCTAGAAGCTGGTGTCAAAATGCTTTGTTTTATTTCCAGACAAGTACTCATCTCAGTTTGGTGGTGGAAGCCAATATGCATATTTCCACGAGGAGGATGAGACGAGCTTCCAGCTGGTGGATACAGCTCGGACGCAGAAAACCGCATACCAGAGGAATCGGATGCGGTTTGCACAGGTGACGTGTTGTCAGAAACAGGCTCAAAGGTGAGCTTCAGTGGCACAGGATGATTTTGCAACTAAAATGTTCTTTTTTGTGTTTCCTTCATTTCTGCAGAGGAACCTGAGGAGAGACAAGGACCGTCGAAACATGCTGCAGTTCAGCATGCAGACGCTGCCAAAGAGTGCCAAGCAGAAGGAGAGGTAAGGCTGCGGATAGGAATGTACCAAACTTGGACTGGAGTGTATGAACATACTGTTGATAAATTTAGGAAGTTGCTGTAACAGAACCCACTGGAACAAACAGTTGGCAGGGAAGAAATTCAGGGTATTTCCAGTTCAACATTGCACTGGTGCCAGCGGTAATTACAAGCATGGATTTCAAGCTGCTATTGAAGAATTTAGGAGGAGAATGGTTTAGTTGTATTTAGGAAGTAAATGGGGTGTTTTAAAGTAGAGCATTCTGAAAACTGCATTGCAGTCTTCAGAGATGAAAATGCTTAAAGAGCTGCTGAGAATAAAGAGCAGAGCTTTTAACGCCTGGGGCGTCTTGATCAACAGACAGCTCAGCAAATGTTTCAGTGGCTCAGTGCCTAAAAGCACTGCTCCTCTGGTGGTAATTTGGAAGCATAGGAATGGTTGTGGCACATAGGAATCATGAATTTCTCTTCATGTCTTCTCTCATATTTGTCATTTTAGAGATCGTTTGCGCCTGCAAAAGAAGTTTCAGAAGCAGTTTGGGGTGAGGCAGAAATGGGACCAAAAATCACAGGTAAACTAACAAGCTTTCTGCCCCCTGTGATGGTTTGGTGGCTCTGGCTGTGCTCACAGGGCAGCTCCTCTTGCTTGAATCCTGATATGCTGTGTCTCTGCTTCTCTCGTATCTGTCCTGCCTCTGGCTGCACAGCAGAAGCCTCGTGACTCCTCTGTGGAAGTTCGCAGTGACTGGGAGGTGAAGGAAGAGATGGATTTCCCTCGGCTGATGAAGATGCGCTACCTGGAGGTTTCAGAGCCACAGGACATGTGAGTTCTTAAAACAGCTGTTTGCCTGCTTCCTCAACTGACTGGATTTTTGGAAAGCAAGATGGCAAGGGTTTCCTGGCCTAGTCCACTGTTCCCACTGAGGTATCCAAAGCAGGGGGAGGTAATGAAGCAGCCAACAGGCCCTTTGGTCCTGTGTAATCTGTGGGTGTTGCTATCTGTAGTTGGGGTATCAAGGTGGTCTTCCTCTTACCTCTGCAGAGAGTGCTGTGGAGCCCTGGAATACTATGACAAAGCCTTCGACCGCATCACAACAAGGAATGAAAAGCTGCTGAGGAGCATTAAGCGCATCTTCCATACCGTCACTACTACTGATGATCCAGTTATCAGAAAGGTACGTTAACTGGGTTCTAAAACCCAGTAGTGTGTTTCTCAGCACGTGCTGTTGTGAGAGACCAGCTGACACCATCAGACCACAGTGAAGGGCAGAAAAATTCCACATCCTGAAGCTTGCAAAGGCATAGAAGCATTAGCCAGTAGCATTATTTTTCTTAGGTCCAAGGCAGAGCTAGATTAATTCAAAACTAGGAATACTGGCCAAGGAAAAGCTGTCATTCTGGAAGAGCAAGCAGACCAGTGCTTGAGCTACACTGGGAAAGAAACTTCATGTCAGAGACCTGGTTCTTGAGGTTTCTGCTTTTAGAGATGAAGAAGGCTCAGAGATGTCTGTGACCTGATCAGGTAAGAGGAGCCATGCCTTTTCCCAACAGAATTCACATTTTGTAATAGATTTCTTACTTTTTTCTTTGTTTGGGTGAGGGTTGGCCTGGATTGCTGGGTAATACCTCATGCTTTGTCTAGCAGTCAATGGTGTACCTACCAGTGTAGCTTCCTCAGCACAGGAAAAGTGTTAGCAAACTATATCATTCATTTCTTCTCATCCTTGCTGGGGAAGGGAAGAGTTGTCTGTTCTTGTTGCTGAAACAGTTTTCTTCCTGTATCTGTAGCTGGCCAAGACCCAAGGGAATGTATTTGCCACAGATGCCATCCTGGCCACACTGATGAGCTGCACTCGTTCCGTCTATTCCTGGGACATCATTGTCCAGAGAGTTGGATCCAAGCTTTTCTTTGACAAGAGGGACAATTCAGATTTTGGTAAGAAGTAATGAAAGAAATTTCTGTTACAGTAGCTAAAGGATCTAGTTTTCTTTGGTTTTTTGTTTGGTATTTTTGGGGTTTTGGTTTTTTTTTGGTTTTTTTTTTGAGTTTATTCTGTTTCTCAGTGTTGAGACTGAAACTCCTGGAACAATGTGATTACTGCAGGACACTTGCCTGGCTGTAGGCATAACTTCAGTATTGATCTGCTCCAGTGTGGAGCTGGAGACTCACTGACGCTGATGTCGTTATTCCCTCAAGTATAACCACTTGTATCTGGTTCTCTTCCCAGACCTCCTGACAGTGAGTGAAACAGCCAATGAACCACCACAGGAAGAGGGCAACTCCTTTAATTCTCCACGCAACCTTGCCATGGAAGCTACGTACATCAATCATAACTTCTCCCAGCAGTGCCTGAGGATGGTAAGGTCAAGCAGTGGTGGGTAGTCAGGTCTGTGTTTCAGATAGCCTCAAGAGGAGGCTTTGCTAAGGCTGCTGTAACACAGCACACAAACATTTTAATTGGCTTAAGTACATCACACTGATGCTCTTTAAGGTTTGAAAGACGTGGGATTACTTGCCGTGAACAGCATGACTTTGTTGTGGAAAGATTTTCACCTTTATTCCACAAAGAAGAAACTGACTCCTGTTGGTGAAGCAGACAGGCTTCTGAGTGCACTTAGTTAAGCCAAAGTACAGATAGAAGTACTCCTTACAGTGAAGTGACTAATGTGAAGATGAGGCTTCTCATCAGCTCTTTCACTATTTTAGCTTTTCATACAGACTATAAGAGAAATCTGGTAATGTTGCTGTAAAGGAATATTTATCCCATAGGGTAGAGCTACCCTATGGGGTTTTTTTAATTCTAATGTGCCTTTCTGTTCTCTCCTGTA
>NW_009921969.1:4112-7576 GCF_000696875.1 Nestor notabilis
CAAGTTTCCCAACCCAAACCCCTTTGTGGAGGATGACATGGACAAAAATGAAGTAGCATCTGTTGCATACAGGTATGTTGATATCTTTCACATGCCCAGGTTTGGCAAGAGGGCAGGATGTCAGCATGATACAGAGGCAGAACAAGCTGAGAGTGTTATTGATAGAAGCTTTACCATGAGTGGGGTTTCTGGATGTCCTCACAGGACATCCAGGGGGGAAAGGATTTTGCTGAGCACTTGCATGGATCTGGATAAGAACAAGAGTTAGAAATGACCTGCTGGTTTGTTTGGTGGCAGATACCGAAGGTGGAAGCTGGGAGATGATATAGATCTCATTGTCCGCTGTGAACATGATGGAGTGATGACAGGAGCTAATGGAGAGGTGTCATTCATCAACATCAAAACGCTGAACGAGTGGGATTCCAGGGTGAGGAAGAACGGGATCCCAAAGCTAGCTCTAAGAGCTGCACTGCTGCCTGACCTGCCAGGTACAGCAGGCAAGATGAGACTAAACATCTGGTGGTGTCCCCCAGGTCGTTATGTTCCACCAAAGTAGTGTAACTTTGGTGGACAAGCAGTGCTGGTGGGGTTCTCCTCCATGTGTGAGGTAGCTGGTTTGAACCCTCTTGTTCTCAGTTGTTGAGCGCAGTAGCTAGTCTGTTCCCATGCTTCCCATGAACTCTACCCTTACAAACTTCCCTTCCTAACCAGTGCCCCAAACATTGGCCAATACTTGTGGTTTACATTTCTCCCTTTCCCAGTGCAAGAGCTTTACCTGTAGGTTGCTGTTGGCATTCCCTCACATGATATTGTAAGGTAGACAAGAAACTTCTCTGTGGGATGTCAAGATGGCAGAAGAGATGACTGCTGCTGGCTTCTTAGGCTGACCCTTACTTTGATTTCCCTCTCAGTACTGCAATGGAGTAGACTGGCGCCAGAAGCTCGACTCTCAGAGGGGAGCTGTGATTGCCACAGAGCTGAAAAACAACAGCTACAAGTTAGCCCGCTGGACATGCTGCGCGCTGCTGGCTGGATCAGAGTATCTTAAACTCGGGTAAGATGGGGTTTTCACACCAAGTATCTTTCAGGTGCATTTCCCTTGATGTAACCCAGTATATATGTCCAAGTGAACCGTCTGTAGAATGAGTAATCATAATATCGCCCCATGTGTTGAATGGACAGGAGGAGAAGGTTTGCAGTGAGCACACAGGCCCTAGTGTGAGCTGCTTCTCCTCAGCATCCAGCTGCTGTGCCCCGCGCTCTGACTGACCTTGGGAGGCCTAGCACGTGTTTTGTAATAACCTTTCAAAGCAGCTTTATATGGTCAGGATGATAATTGGGGCTGTTCCAGCCTGGAGAAGAGAAGCTGCATGGACCTCACAGCAGCCTTCCAGTATCTGAAGGGGGCCTACAAGGATGCTGGAGAGGGACTCTTTCTTCATCAGGGACTGGAGCGATACGACCAGGGAGAATGGGTTTAAACTTAAACAGGAGAAGTTCAAGTTAGATATAAGGAAGAAGTTCTTCACTGTGAAGGTGGTGAGGCACTGGAATGGGTTGCCCAAAGAAGTTCTAAATGCTCCATCCCTGGCACTGTTCAAGGCCAGGTTGGACAGAGCCTTGGGCGATATGGTTCAGTGTGAGGTGTCCCTACCTATGTCAGAGGGGGTTGGAACTAGATGATCTTAAGGTCCTTTCCAATCCAAACCATTCCGTGATTATGTGATGGGCAGGTGGTCTTCACAGCTTTCAGGCTGTTTGCCTAGATTGCCAACAGGAAAATAAATGCAGGGACTGTGCTGTTTCTCAGGAATTTGACTGAGCTCTTCAGTGCCCTGCTGCTGGGAGATAGGGTGGACAGGGAGGGGTATGGCCACATGCTATTTTGAACTGCCAGTTTAAAATCTGCTGGGTCTGTGCTGTGGATAATGAATAAGAGGAGGTTGCTGATCTGGTTCTGGTGGTTCTGCAGTCCTAGGTTCAGTCCTTGGATATGGGACTGATACACTTGCAGCTGCTTAATTCCAAAGTCCCTGCTAATCGTGCTATTGCTTAATTTTTATCTGTGGGACAAATTCTGCTGTATCTTCTGTACCATCCCATCTGATTTGGGGCGGTGGAAGCATTCCAGGTACACTATTGATTGACAGCTTGTAGACAGGAGATCCTCTTAGCTTACAGTGTGGGAGTTTTTGAATTTTTCAGCCCAGAAAACAAAACTAAGATGATGGCACTGATTTTCTTGCTGTCATTCTCCTGGTTGGGTTTAATCTCCTGATGCCCCTCTGGTTACTTCTTGCCCTCCCCAGGTACGTGTCCCGTTACCACGTGAAGGACTCTGCCCGCCATGTGATCCTGGGCACACAGCAGTTCAAGCCAAATGAGTTTGCCAGCCAGATTAACCTGAGTATAGAGAACGCCTGGGGCATCCTGCGGTGCGTCATTGATATCTGCATGAAGCTGGATGAGGGGAAGTACCTCATCCTTAAGGATCCCAACAAGCAGGTGATCCGGATCTACAGCTTGCCCGATGGCACCTTCAGCTCTGATGAAGATGAGGAGGATGAGGAGGAAGAGGAGGAGGAAGAAGGTTCGTAGCAAATAGGGTGATTTGTGCTTTTAAGAGATGACGTGGTCTGGATGAAAAGGGGTGGCCTGTGGTGAAGACACAATCTAAAGGGTGAGATCTGACCAGTGCAATGGCAAGAGAAGAGCAAGGCTGGAGAACTCACAGTTCAGAGGATGAGACCAGCGGTGGAGCAGCTGTGGGTGATGTTGAGAAAACTCAGATGGAGGCAAAAAGGGCGTTGGAAAAGCAGATGTCACGCCTTGGTGTGGATGCTTAGTGAGGACTCATTTTGGCAGGGGTTGGGGAGAGGACCCAGAGCCCCAGCTGGGGAAACAAAGCCTGCTGAAGGAGCCTTTTGTTCAGCAGCCCCAGGATCAGGGGCAGTGCGTGGGTGCCCATGTCTGCTGGTACCAGCATATTGGTTTAGTAGAGTTTTAGAAACAGGAGTGACCAGGTCAGCACATTAAGAACACGCGGCGACCAAGCCTGACTCTGATGGCTCAGGGAAGGCTTCTATAAAGCAACTGGTGAAGCTGAGCTCTCACTAGCAGGTCATTGAGGAGTTCCAGAGGCCTGGTGGTGCTGCAGTGGGCAACAGGGAAACCATTTGACCCAGAGATCTTGCTTCTGTGATACACAAAACATCTTCCAGCCATTTTGAGTGTTTCTGGCAGGGGCAAGAGCTGTAAACTTAGTTCTTACTATGGAATTTTAGGTCTCTGCATCGTTTGTCCAGGAATGTAAATTGTACTGTTGTTCCAAATATGTGGTGTTGGCTGACAGCCCGGTTTGGGGGGGTGTCAGGCACGCTGAGATGGGATGGATCCCTCGGGTTTTTCCCTCGTTCTTTGTGGTGTTTCCTTGGCCGAGAGAGTTGGCCAGCGGGAGAGGGGTG
>NW_009921970.1:0-49669 GCF_000696875.1 Nestor notabilis
AGGAGGGAGAGGAGGGGCGGCGGCGCTGGTTGTGTGGGTTTAGCCGGGGGGCGTGTGGAAGGGGGGCGCTGAAACGTCGCCTACTGCACTTGTAAGTACCTCGGGCGTCACACCGAGGGTCTGGTCTGGTTTGTGCCGCTGCCGCTACGGAGGGAGAAAGACGGTTTTCTTCGGTTGCAGTCTTAGTGTGAAACACACCAGAATCTTTCACAAATTATTTTCGAAAGTAAGATGGACCAGTGTTATTCCATACGTTAAGGTATGTAAAGTAGTAACATCAACACTTCTGTGCTCGTTTAGAAAACACCTTCCGTTTAAAAAAATTGTATTCTAAATACAGTGTTCCTGATAAAATTTCCCAAAGTGTTGTTTACTGTCAGTGCGTCTTTAACATTTTCTGGAAAATACTAAGTGCATCAGGCTCTTCACTAAATTTTAACTGGTTTTCATTTTCCTTGCTTGTGCATTCAGTTCCATGCAATTTATAATCTTGAGACCTCAGTGGTAGGTGAAAGTGATTTGTCTTTCATAGATGGCAACCCCCAGCAGGGATGACTAAGCCTTCAGCAAGGTGTAGTTTGGCAATGCTCATGGGAGTCCATAGTTTCTTCCATATGGCTGGGTCCAGCTGAGTCTCCTCATCCCTGGGGTCTCTGCTGCACAGTCCCCGCAAGAGGCTTACTGTCTCGTTTTGCCTGTTACCGAGAGGACCAATACTGTTCTCAGAAATGCTCTTCTAGATCCGAGCTAATCTGCTGAAGTGGAAGCCAGCAAAGCTACTCCTGAGTTCTCTTACCCTAGAACGTGAGCCAAACAAAAAATTGCTAAAAATGTACGTATCTACAAAAATCTTTCATTTTTTGATCCATGCATTGGACAGTAAACATGACTGTTGCAATGTTTTCAGATGCTAGTAACGGATCTTCGGTCTTGTAGAGACCCAGATATACTCCAGTTTTTTAGACTGATGTAGGAAGTATTCAGTGACTATAAGGGGAATACATTCCGTGTATAAATACCTCTCACTCTTTTCTCCTGTGTTACTGGTTTAAGTCTTTACAAAGTATTTCAGAAGGATTTTGCAAGTTTCCAGCAAGCAACATGAAAGGAAAAAAAAAAAAAACCAAACCCAAACTTAATCTAACATACTGCTTTCATGCCTCTGCTGAAATTCTTTATCTTATAACTTCAGGCAGACAAACCTAGAAAATACAAATGTTAACCATTCAGTATTTTTTTATATTTGTTTCAAGTACCAGCAATGTGCCAAGTGCTGCAGAAGACAAAGAGAAGAAATAATAAATCTTCTTAATATAGTAATTCTCGGGAAATCTGGATCAATTCTTAAAGTGTTAAATGTCGCTAAACTACTCTGTGCAGACCTGATTCAAAATCTAAACCGGTCTTAATTTTATATATTTTGTTTTCAAACAGAAGTATAGTAAGTACAAGCAAGATCAATTTTTATTCCTGTTTGGGGGGTTCATTGATTTTTATCATGCCCACCTTTGAAGCATACCTTTCATTCATTCAGATTGATTTTCCTGAGTTTCTTGCCTGCCAGCACATTGAAACTCTGTCTTTGTGATTTAAACTCTTCAGTGGGAGAGCTCCCAATGCCTGAAATTGTCTGAACGAGGCCTTCTGTCAGACACAGTGTAGTATCATTGCTGGAGTGTGAACGTTGCCCTGCAGAGTGCCCTATGGCTGCCTGAGTTGCCTGCAGAAGTGATTCTAAACCACTTCCAAGGTTATGAGGGAAAATATTCCCATAGAGGAAGAAGCTGGGGGAAAATTATAACAAGATATTGTCGTGGTCCAAGCCCAGCCGGCAACCAGGAATCACGCAGCCGCTCGCTCACTCCCCCCCTTTTCCTTCCTCCCCCCGCTCCCGGAGGGATGGGGAGGAGAATTGGAGGAATGTGCCTCCCACGGGTTGAGATAACAGCTCTCCAGTAACTAAGGTATAATACAAACCACTACTGCTACCAATAATAATGATAAGAGGAATAACAAGGGAAAAGGACACAACCGCTCACCACCCGCCGACCAATACCCAGCCCGACCCGAGCAGCGATCTGGGCCTTCCAGGTAACTCCCCCCAGTTTCTATACTGGGCATGACGTGCTGTGGTATGGAATAGCCCTTTGGCCAGTTTGGGTCAGGTGTCCTGTCTCTGCTTCCTCCTGGCTTCCCCTCCTCTCTGGCAAAGCATGAGACTGAGAAAGTCCTTGGTCAGAGTAAACATTACTTAGCAACAACTAAAAACATCGGTGTTATCAGCATTGTTCCCAGACTGAAAGTCAAAAACACAGCACTGCACCAGCTACTAAGAAGGAGAAAAAAAAATGACTGCTGTAGCTGAACCCAGGACAGATATGTTAAAAGAAAAGGAATTTGAAACATTCGTCAGTGAAAAAGCGAAAGTTTTGTTACAGCTGTTTCAGAAACTACTGACAACAGGTAAAAGCAGTTTGCTGTTCTCCAGATTTCATTGTACAACATTACACCCTTTGGAGGGAAATCCAAAGGGATGCTCAAAAAGCGAAGAAGATGAGAACTGTTATTATAAGGAGACCAAAGTCAATTATAGTAGGTAACATCTTCAGAACAGGATCCAGAACATCAGAATAGAAAAAGCTGCTACTTACAACTGAGGTTGGTATCAGTGACTATGACTGAATACAAAGCTCAAAGCTATGTCAATATATCAGCATTGCTATAGCTTTATAAGGACAGTATGATTGAGAGATACTGAACCAAATGACTCATCAATTTGTAAATAACTGAAGGTCAACAAGGTGAAACAAAAATGGCCAATAGAGGTATATCAAGGAAAACCAGTATAAACTAATCAAGTTTCTTTCTTTGACAAGGTAACTAGCTTCTGTGTAAGGGGAAAGTATGATAGATGGTGATATTAGCAGGTCATTTGCCACCATGCACATTAACATTCTGATAAGCAATCTGCTTAAATGTGGTCAAAACCTAATTTCTGGAGTACGGATACTTAACTGAGTAAAAAACCCCAAACCCTATGTTCATAATATGGTTGATAGGCAGTCAGGGAATGACTAGACTCTTAAAAAGCTGTTAAGACTATTATGCCACTGAATGATTCCATTATTGATTGAAAATTAAGTATAACTACTAACAGATGATACCAGAATGGAAAGGGATGTAAGGAGTTTGCAAGGCAGAACAACAACTCAAAATTATTTTGATAAACTGGAGAAAACACATGGAATTAGTAAAGCTTGAGGATGTCATGAGTATAACATTGCATTCAGAAAAAAAAATTCAAATCCGTAAATGCAAAATGACTAGCTGGGCAGCAGTGCTCCAGAGAAGGATATGGAGATGAAAACGTATCGCCTGAAGTTTATGATAGTGGAGATTCCATTGCAAAAAGGCAAATATCATTTTGATGAGGTATATATTAAATGAGGAAGGTAAGCATTCTTAAGTGCATACCAATTCCTAAAGCTTCATAAAAGCTTTTGTCAGCTTTTATGGTAGGATAAAGTGTTCAATTTTGGAAACCATTTTTAAAATATGCTGTAAATATGAGAGACTCCAGGAGACAAAACTAAGAATATAAGTTTTAACAACTATGAACTATGAAAAGAGTTTTTAAAAAGTGCATTTACCTGGTTTAAAAACAAACAAACAATCAAACAAACCCACCCCAAAAAAACAATGTAGAAAAAGACATTATAATACTTCCCCAAATTGAAACATGTTTGTAAGCAGCACGGTGGTCAGTTAATATTCACAACCAGTAAAGGGCTTTATTTTCAGGAAGGAAGGTTTATGAATCAGAAAAGCAGATAGTAAAGAAGGCTGTGAAATGCAAAAACAATACTGGTCTTTGCTTCAAGTCCTCCTCTTCTCTCCCCCTCCCCCCGTCCCAAGCCAATTTTTTACTGGAAATTTTAAAACAGATTAAACACATACTAGATAGGAACTACCCAGATGTACTACACACAGTGTCTGGGTACAGACATTAGCTAACTGGCCTTTCAGGTTCTTTTCAGCTATGATTTTCCATGGGCATGAAATAAGTATGTAGCAGTAATACTTATTGTCAAAGAGGACATCTGACTGTGTATTAGTTGCTTATGCTTTATTATCATAATTACCATTATTGATGGGCTGTGACCAATGGTATGAGGTTCAACAAGGCAAAGTGCCTTGTTGCATTTGGGTCACAACACCACCACAACTAGAGGCTTGGGGAGGAGTGGCTGGAAAGCTGCTTGGTGGCAAAGGACCTGGGAGTGCTGACTGATGGAGCTGAACATGAGCCAATTTGTGCCCAGGCAACCAAGAAGGCCAACAACATCCTGGCCTGTATCAGCAATAGCATAACCAGCAGGGCCAGGGCAGTGATCATCCCCCTGTACTCTGCACTAGTGAGGCTGCACCTTGAATCCTGTGTCCCATTCTGGGCCCTTCACTACAAGACACACATTGAGGTGCTGGAGCAGGTCCAGAAAAGGACAACAAAGCTGGTGAAGGGTCTGGAGCACAAGTGTGATGAGGAACGGCTGAGGGAACTGGGGGTGTTTAGCCTGGAGAAGAGAAGGCTCAGGGGGGACCTTATTGCTTTCTACAACTATCTGAAAGGAGGTCATAGTGAGGTGGGGATTGGTCTCTTCTCCTAAGTAACAAGCAATAGGGCAAGAGGTAATGGCCTCAAGCTGCACCAGTGGAGGTTTAGATTGGATATTAGGAAAAATTTCTTCATAGAGAGGGTGCTCAGGCATTGGAACAGGCTGCCCAGGGAAGTGGTGGAATCACCATCACTGGAAGTGGTCAAAAAACATGTAGATGAGGCCCTCAGTGACAGGGTTTAGTGATGGTCTTGGCAGTCCTGGGCTAATGGTTGGACTTGCTGATCTTAAAGTTCTTTTCCAACCTAGCTGATTCAATGATTCTATGATTATCACATATTTATAATTTAGGATCATCTAGCACCTCAGTCAGAATTGTGCTTGGAAGTGGAGTAGTACAATAAAAATATGATGGCAACCCCCTGGCTTTTCTTTTTTGAGTAGAAACGGTGTGTGAAAGATAGAGGGAAAGCAATACAATTTAAAAAAAACCCTGACAACTAAGTCCTTTTGTCTATCCAGCTAATGCGAAATTTATTAGCTATTTACCTGTAAGGCAGCACAGATCTCATGGAACGAGCAATGCAGAGACAATTCTAGCATTCACATCAGAACAGAGGAGGAATTTTGTGCCATAATCAAAGAAATCATGAGGACAACATAAGCAAAAAGCTGACATCACATATAAAATAAAAGAGCAATGGGGAAATAAAAACCAATAATGAAGGAAAGAAAAAGAATGCTGGAGAAAAATAGAGGCATACAGTGAGAACAAAAAGCATGAACAGAAGAATGGGGAAACCATGTATCACATTGCTGAATAAGAGTGCAAAAAAAGAAAAAGGAAAAAAGACTTTTCTCTAAGAATCTGTTACAACATAGACACAAATGGATAAGTGCAACCTACTGAAACTGTGCTTAAATATTACTTAAATAGTATTCTGGTTTCAATCCTTCTGAACATTTACTACTTGTGACAGTCTCACTGGACAAATCTGAGCCTTTATTTTCTGAGCTTTAACAGTTTTGGTATTGCTCAGTGGACTGCAGCCTAAAAAGCAACTTGAAATTGTATATCCATACAATATTTTAGCTCACAGAAAATTTTGTTAGTTACTAGCTATCTTCTCCAGTTGTTAGGTAGCCAACTTTAGAACAGGTCTGAAATGCCTCCAAGTTAAATACAAGATTAAAGCAAACTAGCTGGCAGGAAGGGGGTACAGGTCCTGTGTTTGCACAACTTCTCCAAGGGAGCTAGGGATCAAACTTCTTGACTTCTCTGAAACAACACCCATAATAAACATTACAACTGGTAGTAAATATTTCAGAAATGTATCCTTAATCTAAAGCTGTGACCTGAGGTTTATCCAATATCAAAGGGACACTATCAAATTTTTAGGGTCATGGATTTCACACATATAAAACCTTTAGGCTCCCATGGAGCCATCTAGAGTCTCACAATGCTTCACCATGAAGTATGACTGGAAATTTATTTGAAAAATATTCTGGGGTTTAGGAGCCAAAAATGAAAACCTTGAATAACTCCTTTATAATTCTAGTGGAATAGAGTGGATTTATTCCAGTTTTTCAGATAAATAGAACTTCAAATACTCTGTGCAGATCTGTTCTATAGAAAGATTCACATTCAAATTCAGCCTTTTATGAAAAATATTTACTGTACCTCATGTCTAGAAGAAACTGAGGAGGGAGGAAATGGAAGTTGTCAGAGCTGGGTGAACAGAACCATATCACACGACCCAGACTGTGCACACTATTCCAGTTCTATTTGCTCCACTTGTACTTCAATTTCGTATGGTAACATGGGTTTATTTCAAGATATCTAGAAGAAATATTGTTTATGCTTCCCAGTAAATAAGGAGCTATATGAAAGGCTCCAACCAGCAATAGCCGTGTGATACTACATCCATTGATAAATCTACCTAATATGTATTAAGATGAATTTCAGAAGAATAAACAAATGGGATCCTGACACTTAAAGGGAGAATGCAAAAAGTGCTTCAGCAGAGAAAACCAACAGAAGATAAACTGGTCTAACATCACTAATCTTTTCCCCAAGTTCTTACATAAAGATAAATCAGTTCATTTCATTATTTATTCAAACCTCAGATTTAAATGTTTTATAGTCAGTATTTAATATGGTGTATCTTCACCTACCAGTAAAAGTCTCATAATTTGTGCTAGCAAAGTCTTTAACCCTTACAAGTGACCTCTCAGTTGCTATCAAATGTAGAAAATCCAATAGCTGTTGTACATTCAATACTCCTATGACATAGACTAATGAACACACTATATTACTTATCTTGCATGGGATGACACAAGGGACCTCATCCACCTCATGCAGTTTAAGAACCTTGTAATTTCAACTAAAAAAAAAAAAAAATGCACTTCTGTAATTTATGAGGAATTTATGTTGAGAATCCCAATTCCCAGTTCAGTGTGTGCAAATTCTTAGGAATTCATTGCAATTTAGTGTAAAAGGGATTATTCAGATTATTGATATTTCACACAGGACAGAACACTGAAGCTGGTATTTCTGCATGAAGGCTGATTACTTTTGCTAAGCTAATCATACCCTTGCAGGGGGGAGGTTTAGTCTCTTACCATCAAAAGTAACCAGAAAAACTTAATCTTTAAACAATTTAGTTTTGCCTTCACTCTGGCTATTTGCAAACAGAAACCTAATTTTCACAGCAAGCTTAGTCATGCTACTTTATATTCATTTGTTTTAGTGTTAATGTCTGGCCTTAAATTGTTAAATTGTTATTTTCCTTCCCTGGGGATTGCCACCCTGATGCAGTTATAAACAGAGAACGTATTCTTTCTTGCAACTTTCATTTTGTCCATTTCCCTCTGTTGTAACTGAATCTGGAGAAAAAATGGCATTACTTCTTGAGATTAACTGTTATCTATTCCATCAATGCAACTCACAACTTGCTTTCACTGTCATCTAGCAGCAGAGGTAGAACACTTAGTCCTGGCACAAGGGAATTTGCTACATCCATGTTTTGTTTTGTTTGTAAATCTTTTCATACTGACCTTTCCAAGTTTTTCTCAGCTTCTCTTCAGACGTTTGTAGAAACGTATTTGTCCCAGTGTAATTGGAAAGGATTTCTCCAGGTTCGCCTTGTGGTTGTTAATATCACTGATGGCTGGTTCTCTTAAAGGAAAAAGTCATGCACAAGCATGGGCAGTCTTCTTGTCACTTCCCTTTGCCTCTCTGTGAGGGAAAATGGAGTCAGTTCACCGTTAGCAATACCCATGAAACCAGAGCTGCAGTGCTTTCTGTCCTTTCTCTGAGGACACTGTTCTACCCCCCAGAAAAGGTAAAAAATCTATTTTGAAATCTTCTGGCACTTATTTCAGTTGAAATCAATCTACACACTTGTTTTGTCATAAGATAACATGCACTGGGCATTTCTGTATTTGTTTGGGGTTTGTAGAGTATAAATTTTTTGAGAAGAGAGAAGAAACTTGGGTTTGGGGAGGGTTGGTTTTTTTTTTTGGAGGAGGAGAGGTTGCTTGCAAAATGTCTGAGTTGATAAGGATACTTTCAGTGCCGAGATCTCAAAATTTTCTGGCAGTTTTCCTGGAAGAAAAATTTGTTATAGCCTGCTTTTGTCTAAGCACACACAATTTTTTTCTAGCACATATTACTTTTATTATGTGTGTGGTTTTTATTTTTGTTTGTTTATCACCACATAGAATGGGATAATGTATTTCAGTTGTATCTGATTAGTATTTAAACTGTATCAGTCCTAGAGAGAACATTGCTGAATCTTTTTTTCCTACTTATTGCTTAAAAATGAGTATGTGAGAGCATGTTTTTCCCAAAAGGAAGTGGTTTCTGCCTGTAGATAACTTAAAAGACATTTTCTAGAGAAATAATAGCTCTAAAAGCTGGTAGGTATTTTCAGCTGGGTATATTCTATTCATGAACAAATTTTGACTCATTAACCGCAGCCTTTGAAGAACAGCAGTTTAATCGAAACATGAAATATATTCCTTCTAGTCATGCTGGTGACTCAGTGTTTTCACTAAAGTATTTTTGTCTCTCTCCTCCCATTGTTTTTGTGTACCTGGCACTTTGCTCTGTAAACACAATACCCAAGTAATAGGGAAGACTATTGTAGGAACGGTTCCACCAGGAAAGGGTTTTGGAAAGGATTCACTAAACAGAGCAAGAAAGTGACCTGCAAATATTTGTTTCAAAGCAAGTAACATTAAGGATGCCCACTCTTTAACATTTCCATCTTGGATTACTGAATAGTTTGTATTCAAGAGGAAGGAAGCAGACTCAAATGTTTTGTAAAGGACAGCAAGATGCTTGAGAAGAGGAACTGCCAGTCTAGCATCCAACTCTTCTGATAATTGATGGATATAACATAAAGAATCAAGGCCTTTTTTTTTTTTTTTTTTAATGGTTCCTCCTCCATTATGCTTGCTTGATAGAAGTGAAGACACTAGAAAACAAAGACTACAGGGGAGAAGAAATACATACTTTCATTTCTCAATAGAAAGGGTAGAAATTGTGATTTGTATTTCTAAATCATAAAATTTTTCAATACCCAAGTCTCCATTGCTAACAGCATGTGTTAAGGGTATGGGCTACAAGTATCACTGCAGACCCTTATAATAATACATAATGAAAGCTATTTAGTCTGTCCATATTTCATATCAACTGTTTTCTACAGCTGTAGCAAGAATCATTAAGCTAATTCTAAGAAAAGAGAGTAGTGTGAAGATGAAAAGAGACAAGAAAATTTATTCAGACAAACAGTTCTTTCACTGAGAAATGCAGTTTCTGATCACCAAATGGCATTTGGGAATTCAAGACGGTTTTATAAACTGTGTTGACTGAAATAAGAAGTGGTACTTTAGTTGCAAATTTCATTTTAACATACTCAGACCTAAATATTTTGATTTTTCATTTGAAATGTTGATTGGCTGCCTGTTTTGTTTTGATTTTTCTTTTTTGTTTGGTTTGGGTTTTTTGTTTGTTCAATCTATCGATATTTTTTTTTTTTTTTTTTAATTAATTTCCTGGGTTTGGTTTAGTTTGGGTTGGATTTTTTTTTTGTTTGGTTGATTGTTTTGTTTTTTGTGGTTGTTTGGGTTTTTTTTTTGGTTTTTCGTTTGTTTTTTTTTTAATGAAAGAGGATCAGAAAACAAAATCCTCATACTGATCCAGGTTTTCATATGAAATATCTTCTCCAGTTTTGATATAGTCACTGAACTTAAAATTATTAGTCATATAAATCTAATAGTCATCAATTATATATATATCAGTCTATATATATATATCAGTCTATAAATTATTAGTCATAGAGTCACAGAATCATAGAATAGTTAGGGTTGGAAAGGACCTTAAGATCATCTAGTTCCAACCCCCCTGCCATGAGCAGGGATACCACACACTAAACTATGTCACCCAAGGCTCTGTCCAGCCTGGCCTTGAACACCTCCAGGGCTGGACCATTCACAGCTTCCTTGGGCAACCTATTCCAGTGCCTCACCACCCTCACTGTGAAGAACTTCTTCCTTACATCTAACCTTAAGTTCCCCTGTTTAAGTTTAAACCCATTACCCCTTGTCCTACCACTAGAATCCCTAATGAAGAGTCCCTCCCCAGCATCCTTGTAGGCCCCCTTCAGACACTGGAAGGCTGCTATGAGGTCTCCACGCAATCTTCTCTTCTCCAGGCTGAAAAGCCCCAACTTTCTCAGCCTGTCTTCATACGGGAGGTGCTCCAGTCCTGTTATCATCCTCGTGGCCCTCCTCTGGACCTGCTCCAACAGCTCCATGTCCTTTATAAATCAGATGCCAGTTTCCTGAGGCATCTGTAAGTAGACCCTCTGGATTATAACTGGGATAAGTATGTAAAGTAGGAAGTTTTTACTGTTTTACTGTGTTACCTTGTTACAGGCACCTAGGGTGGAATTAAAAAATTGATATCATCTTCAGCATTACAAGAAAGATTATGACTGGGAATTGTGTGATTAAAGTATAGTTTTCCACTAGTATTGGAAAGAACCAGATATTCCCGAATATTATAGGCAGCAGATTTAATTATTAAACTATTCCTGAACCACCAAGCTGTGATTCTGCTGGTTTAGATTGGTTTACTACTTTATGAAATATTTCTAAAAAAACCTGTCATAGAATATAACACCAGATTGGATGATCAATACTTTTAAACATAAATCAAAAGAAATAAAACCAACTGCATAAGATCATTTGATATGTTCAAGAAACTTCTTCATGAACCCAGTTTGTCTGAGAACTCTGATTCCTTAAAGAGAAGAAAGATTGAAACTGCTTTAAGTGAACAGCTTTATTTTTATCTGTATTCCGAGGATGTAAGAATGAACAAGGACAGTGGTTTCAGATCAAAATTTGTGAATAAGCACCTGAAAAAATATGACATGAAAACAGAGATGTCCGACTTTAATATGTTTTATAATTCTCAACTAGGAGCAAAATGTTTACTCAATAAAAATTAAGAACAGAGAAAAGACTTGGGTTCCACTGAGAGTGACGTGAAACTTTGAGGATATTCTAGATGCAATTTGGGATAAAAAAATTAAGATTATTTAATCCACTTGAAATTGTGACTATTTGCAGCTTTTAGGTGAGAATGGAGGCTTTAAACAGGCTTTCTTCAAAGTAAGTGTTTCAAAGACTGAGATGCTCATTGAAATCTTCAAAGAGTCTATCTTTTTTTGCTGGAATTATAGACAAATCTGATTCCTCTCTTGTTAGATTAGAGATCATGCAATAATTTCGCTCATCATTTGAAATACTCCAGTGTCCTGATAACATGGGGTACTATTCACCAGAATTCAGTTATACAAAACAATGTGTCTCATCTGAAATATATAGTTTCCACCAGCCCAGTGGGCCACATACTAAGGCAGAATATTAGTTCTGAGTAAGAGGCTCCTCTTCCGGCTTTCCTGATAATATGCACAGAATCATAAATATTCTCCAATTGTCTTTTCAACAAACATGAACATAATTTCATGTAAAGTAAAAAAGAGGGGTTTAATAACTTGGAAAGAAATGCTTCAGGTTTCTCTTGATAAGTGTATAAAGATTATACAATTGAAAGCAAGTACAGCTTAACCATGCAGTTTGTTTACAAAGAAATTCATGTTGTCCAGGACATCAGTGCAGCATACTTCTTTGCCACATCAGAGAAATGTTTGTTTCTCTATTAACAGTGTTGAGGAATGAAAAGAACTTCATACCTACATTTGAAACAAGAAGAATGTTGTATGAAATAAGATATTTGTTACCATGTATAAACAGCAAGAACTTCATACCTACATTTGAAACAAGAAGAATGTTGTATGAAATAAGACATTTGTTACTGTGTATAAACAGCAAATTAAACACTACAAAGTATTTGCTCCCCTAATACCATTTTGTACCATTCCTGTGAATGCTGACTTCCCCAGAACCAGTCTTTCAGCATCTACAAAATAAATAATTCTTTTGACCAGGACTTAGCTTATTAGAACAAGAGTGAGACAGACTTGAGAAATTATTTTCAAACTGCTAAGAGTCATGGATTATTTCAGCCTCAGAACTCCATTTTACTACTTATATCAATGTCATTTTGCAACCTCAGCCATGCTAGATAATTTCCTCAAGCTTATAAATGCTGAATTTATATGGCAGTCTTCACCTTGATCCTCCTCTCAGTACGATAACTGCTCTTCTTGCAGAGCCCTGCTGTGTTGTTGTGGTTTCTCTATCCTACTGTGGGGTTTATGTATTTAAACGTGCTGGTTTCATGTATTATTAAAGTCTCTCATTGGGGCAATATTATTGTACAGGAGTGTTGATTTAAAGAGAAGCCTTTCTGAACACACAAATTTACTGTCAGTAGCCAGCAGAAGGCAGAACAAAATATTTGACACTTTCTAGTCAATTTGAATGCAATACTCTGACATTCTATCTAGTCCAGAAAACCTCAGTGGGACTTATGAATTATAGATCATTGGTACAGAGGTTAACAGCTGGGGAAAAAAAACCCAAACGTACTTGCAATCAGTAGTATCAGAATTATCACATATATTTTATTGTTCAAAGCATAGGCAAAATCTCCCATGCCTCAGTTACTTCTTGTGATAATAAAAGCAAAGACAGGGCTCCACTTTCAGCACACAAAATAAATGGTATTTAGCTGATAAACTGTGTTTCACTTTTTTTCCATATTTTTCACTGTGCAGTCTCAGCCTCCATGTTGTTTTTGTACGGACACAAATCATATGCTATGCTGAAAACAAAATGGTGAATTTCATCCTGAGTTTCTTCACATTGCTTGTTCTTCTAGCATCTGATGCATTTCATAAATATTTACAACAACTTTATGAAAAGCTGTTATTTAATCACCACTCTATATTCACAAAGAAATTATGGTCTGAAGTTTTCTTAGGTGCTAAATCTTAGGTGGCTGACTTGAGAAACTTGTGACTTGAAGCTTCAGTCATTAGTATTACACAACTTCTGCTCCACATTGTCTGTACTTGGTTGCAGTCCCACGGGAGACATCAGCCCTCTTTCCATCTAGAGATTCAGAATCTCAGTGGACAAGGTTTGCAGCAATCCAGTGCTGTCTGAGGGACAAAAATCAGTTTTTCAATGATTTAACGTGTCTGATTCCCATCCAGATTCAGACAAAAGAAGATATATATTCTTGGCATGCCTCTGACAAGGACAACTCCCACCAAGACTGAAATTCAAGATGACTCTTCAAATCATGGATGGCAAAGTTTTTCAAGAGAGATCAAACCTTACTACCCCCCCAATAAAAACAAAACAAAACAAAATAAAATAAACCCAAAAAAGGGAGGGGAAGGAGGGGAGAAAGAAAAAAACACAACCCAAAATCTTGAATCACTTTGAAATTGCTCCTAAAAGTGAAGTGTGAAATAGTCCCATAGAGTTTCTGTTTGGTGGCTGGAGTCTGCTAAAGTCTATGGGCAGTGTAAAGCAAACCTTGTAATGATGGATGCTACACTAGCACTGTCTGTAATATAAAAAATATATTCAGTGTTCACTTCCCCTTATAAAGGCAGCAACTTCCAGCAAGGTATTCCTCAACTAATTACAGTACCTATCTAAATCTCACTGCTATGGAGAAGTGACCCAGCCGCTCCTGTTTTACAAGCTGTCCTGACAGATGACTGTGGATATGGCTGAGAGGGCAAAAGGGCATCAAATTGCTGAACAGAAGTAAGTAATTAGACTTCAGGTGGAAGAGGATACGTAGTGTAAAAACAGATCATCGCTTTGGCTTATAAATGTAAATTATTAATTCCCCCTGTAGCTTCAAAAACAATGACATTAAATCCTCAGGTGGCATGACTGATAAGCAATGAGTGATTTTAGAAGGACAGAACAACAAAAGTAAGAACAAAATATTGGAAGAAGGTAAGGAAGAGAGACAAAATAGGTGGCTGAAAGAGGACATGAGGAATTGGTTTTGGAATCAGGCTTTCCAGGAGAAAAAAAAAAGCAGAGGAACTGATTGCTCAGCTGAGGAACTGACTAGCATGGGGGAAGAAAAGAGCTGAGCCGAGTATTAGGTGACTGTAGGAGGCGCACTGAATAGGCTGCTCTCCTCCATTAGCTCTCATTTGGTGTGTTACGGTTACACTTCATAATGCCTGTTTCAAACAAACCAAAGTCAGCAAACAATCCAAGCAAGTGCTTAAGTTCATTTCCTTTCTTCATCTAATAAAGATTACACAACATTGAATAAATATTATGCAACATACTTCTATTTCTCATACTTAAATGTAGTTCTTATCTGCTTGGCTTAATAGGAGTGTTTCAGGGTTTTAACACAGAAAGATGTAAACATATGATAGAGTCAATTCTTAGTCTCACTGAAGCCAGTGGTGAAACTCTTGTCTTTCTTAGGAACAGGATTTCATCAGAGTACTTAGCTTAATTTCTGGCTCTTGTTCATACTCGTGTATTTGGGACATTTCACTAGTATTGAAATCTCCTATAAAATGATTCTGTAGCAGTAAATTTTCATGCTTTTTTAAATGGAAACTTTGTAAGAAACTACATTATGCCATAAAGTAAAATAAAACTACATAAAAATTATGCGTAAAAAGAAATACTAAAACATGGGAAAATTGCTAAAACATTTTAATAATTTCAAAACCTTATGAAGGCCACAGCATAATTTTCAGCCAAAATATTTCTAGAACTAGCAGCCCACAAGAACCCTGGAACACCCATGTGGAAACATGTTTTTGATTTTGGAGTAAATATTTTTTCATCATACACAGAAGTCTTTTCTTTAAATAGTAGAAGACAGCCCAAAATAGGGAGGAAGTTTTTGTTGTGCAACTAAAAATGAATTTTACATAGCTAAAATCAAAGTTATTTCTATGCTACATCTGAAAAGCATAGCACAGAAAGCTTCACTTTCAGAAAGTAAAGCCTTTAAAGTGAGGCCTTGGAAATGTTTTAATGGAGGGGGTTTAGTTTTCTAACTACCATTTGTCTGATCATTGTATGTCTGGGCACCTGGAGGTACGAACTGACTGTGGATCTTCAGATTCCAGGATTACAGACTCACAGGCAACAAAATGTGGAGACTATCAGTGTTCTGTGTCACCAGGCATGTCACTGGAAGCAAAGCCTCAAAACATGACAAAGGAGGTCTCTCTTAAACTACAAAGCTATCTTTAA
Organism: Nestor notabilis; assembly: GCF_000696875.1. Lineage (NCBI taxonomy): Eukaryota > Metazoa > Chordata > Aves > Psittaciformes > Psittacidae > Nestor > Nestor notabilis. Next base: position 15,354 of record NW_009921970.1, read on the forward strand.
GAGAACAGTTATTTCAACTGAAAGTTATAAGCTGTTCCTAATCGATGTCATCCTGCTGCAGCTGCAGCAAACATTAGTATCAGCTTTCAGCATTTTGTGCATATTCTGTGTGAGGAGGACAAATTAGAAGTCTTAAAGACAAAACTTAGTTTACAGAAATTGGAATTCAGTGCCAGAACAAGAAATGTTAGTAATAGTCTCTTCTCATGTTTTCAGCTTCAAAAACATAAAAGAACAGCACCTATTTCACACATCCTTCCTGTCATTAACCTTTTGTACTCTGTATATTATGGGTATGAAAAGGCATCTTTCTGTCTTCTCAGGGCCCTGAAAACTGGCATTTTCTACCCATGCAACAGGTAAAGTAAATAAATTAATAATATAATTTTTAACCCCAAGCAGCAATATGAATTGCTACATCTTATTTTTCATCTCTCAGATGATCTGATTTCTATACCATGCCTTTCCTAGAGGCAAAATGATGCATTTCTTATTTTATATGTTTTCTCTGTGCATGTGGGGTGCTATGTTGGTTTATATGATAAGAATGTTAGGTCACAAGTTTCCCAGCTATACGCAAGAAAAGGCTCAGAGAAAGTTGGCAGTAGTGATAAAGAATATGGAAAAATGTACACGAAGAATGGTTGAAAAGATTCCTTACATAGAAAATAGTACATAAAAAGGCTATAATAAAGTAGAAAAAATAATAAAAAGGCTATAATAAAGTAGAAAAAATAATAAGTAGTATGAAGAAAGGCATACTGGGAACTTCTTTTTTAGTACAAGAAAATAGCATATTTAACTGAAATTAAAGTTGACAGATTAAAAGTCAATGAGAAGTATTTTTGTATAGTTATTCAGCAGCACTGTTAGTCACAGAAAGTTCCAAGATTGTGCAAACTTGAAAACTCATCATTTATTTATATATGTACTTCAAAATTGGCCAGAATAAAACTTAACATCATAATTTTGGAAGATATTTCAAATTACTGGCCTAATATCTGTAACTGTAGATCACATCTATTTCATACAGGCTCACGTTTGCCTTCAGCAGAATTTTGCTGAATGTTTTTGTCAGTAAACAAAATGGGACAGTGATGAAGACAAAATAGTGGCTTAAACTCTGTTGGTCTAATCTAGCACAGCTTTTCCTTTTTATGCCTCCAGTTGTCAATAGATATGGTGCCAGCATGGTAAATTATGTGACAGAAAGCTGAAGGAGCACAGAGATACCATAGCAGGGTTGGGGTAACCCTAATAACCTTATCAGAGAAGCAAGCCCCAGCCCCACCAGAGCTGTCCCCGGAGGGGATGGCAGCCATTGGGATGATTTGGTGTAAAGGGTCTCCAGAACGCTTTTGCACTGAGGGGAGGTTACTGCCTATGGGACTCATTATAGGATGCAGGAAGGGGCATTTGAGGATTCATAGAATGGTTTGGGTTGGAAAGAACCTTAAGATCATCTACTTACAACCCCCTGTGATGGGCAGGGGCACCTCCGACTAGACCAGGTTTCTCAGGGCCCTGTCCAACCCTTATATCTAACCTAAATCTCCCCTGTATTGTACCAGACAATCTACAACAGGATGTTTAGGAGAAAGATCAAAGGTGAGAAAAAGGAGCTGGGCACAGGGATCAGTGGCAGCCTTGCCTCTGCTGAGCTCTGGGATTTAGTGACTGCTAGCAGGTTTAGCAGTAGATTTCACAAAGGCAGTAGAAAATCCAAAAGAGAAATAGTTTTCTCCCATGGTATTCTGTATAAACACTGCCCAACAAGAAAACACGTTGCTTTTACCGTCTTTTCTGGCTACTGCATCTTCATATTCTTATGCTGAACTATCATTTGGATCTTACTACCTTTTATAATATCTTCAGTTTCATATTGCTTTACTAACATGAAAAATACTAGAATTGTTTCCGAAATGAAATCTGTATTTACCTCTTAATGTTGCTTTTATTTATGATCACTGTACCTGCCTCTGACATGCTGAATCTCTTCATGGCATAAATCAGCAATATAATTTTAAGAACTGAAAGCTGCTCTGGAGCTTTTCAGAGGAGATCACATTTACTTTACAGTTGCTTGTTAATTGCTTTAGTGCCTAAGGATGTACAACATATGTCCTGCAAAGAGACACCCATATGGTTGTACAGTGTATGTCCTGGCACTCTGCTGCCACAGATAGAAAACAGACTTCTGTTTAAAATGCATAGCCCATTACATGATTGAAGGTGTGACATGTAAAGGATTATAACTGACAACATTGAAGCCCTACACCTGTCACAGTGCTGTGTTAGGAGGGTATGTACACTGTTTTGCTGAGGAGAGAGGAGAGAAGATTGCCTTCAGTGACAAAACAAAAGATATTTTATCATTTTGTGCAGGGGAGATTTTCATTCTCAAGTGTTGGATTTATTCATGACAGTGTAACTCAGCTGTAGCTCAATTTTGATTCAAAGTTTATAAAGTTAAAGAAGTTAGTAAAGGAAAAAGTTAAGGGTGTTAACTGTCCACATGAAACCAGATTTTCAAAGGTAATGAAGCTTTTAAAGCAGCAGAGAGGTGACTAAGGATATCTTTTTAAAGTATCTACATTTTTAGAGGCCTAAACAGTTTAAACAGCAAGCTTTTAGCCTATCAGTTTCCTGGTATTATGGACATACTTGAATATTCAGAAAATACAAGAATATGCACGATCCTCAGAAACTCATGAGTCGTGGACAACTGCCTTAGACTAAGAGAAACCTATTCCAACAAGATAATTGCACTCTAGCACTTGCACTGTATTCGAGGATGTCCCTCCTTAGCTTTAGCTTTCTCAATGAAATACTTAGGTAAGGAACTAGTCAAAAGACAAGATTAGTCTCACTTAAATTTAGCTATTTAAAGCACAGTACTACTACAGCTTGAGCCTAGAGTCATCTAGGTTTTCACTGCACTACTGCAGAAATAAGCCTTTCTAGAACATGCCTTAGAGATCTCTCTCAGGGCAGAAGCAATCACCTGTGGAGATGCTGAGCTCTTTTCGCTGACTGACTTGATAGAGGATTTCTCTCATCCAAATTTAGACAGCCAATTTAGAAGCCTGGTGTTTCTAAATGGTTAACAAAAAGTGAAAGACATCTCTTCAGAGTGAGTCATCCTATCTGAAACCTGAGTCATGCTTCAGTGGTGCCTTTTTCTCTTCATTGACTACAGAGGAAGTGTAGGAGTACTCCTACGCTGGAGCCATCTCTTATCTCAGGTGTTTCATTTAAATGGTTAGGTTATGTGAGATTAGTTAAGGTTTATGTGACATTTGACAGCAACCTGAGTACTTTATTGGAGTACTTCTTTCTCCTCCAGTTTATATACAGTATCTTCCACACTGCAATCCTTTCTGAGTTTTTTTTTTTTTGTCTCAAAGAGAATAAGAGCGTATGACAGAATTAATTTCTCCTGCTTTATTTTCCACATTGGTGTAAATTTTCCGAGGTAGCTTATAACTCTAACAAATTAATCCTGCTACTTTCCATTTGAATTGGGGCTGGTAGCTAGAAGTCCCTAACAATTTAACAATATCTCAGGGTGCAATAGGGAAGTAAACCATTTCCAAATTCTCCCATTGATCAGAAAATCAGATTATTTTGTTTTTCTATTGTCCTTGTGGTTATAGTAATTTGCTAATTGAAGAGCTGTAGCACACTTGAATTTAAAAGATTTCTTGTGAAAGGTTATTCTAAAACTCTGTGCAGAAAATTTAATTACTCAAAAATGTTTTCATCTTCAGTTTCCAGAATTTTAAAGATAACAGGTCTGATAGAATTCAGAGTACTATATCAGAACAAAGTCAAGTGAGAGGCATTTAACAGAGCAATGAGTTAAACCATCAACTAATTTTCTTCTTAAGGTCCTTTGCAATCGTCCTACATGGATATTTATTAGAACAAACTAACTCTTCAGCTTTATTCAGATGCTCAAAGTCAAAATGCATTTCTTTCTTTAAAAATATGCTCGTATCTAATTATAGGTTGTGTAAATGTTTTGATAGTCACACGTAGAATAATGACATGGTCACTATACTATATCTGTCTAAGAATTTCTCCTCTTTCAGACCTACAACGGACAAAAGATTACTTCCTCTGTATTGTTTTTACACAACACCTCTCTTTTCATTTCCTCTGTTACATATAAAAGCATCATTTGTCCTTTCAGGAAGCCTAATTTGTTTCTAGGTGCAGTCATTTACTGATGTAATACCTTTCCCTAAAGGATTTTTGTTCTTATTTCTTTCCACTTTATGAAGCCTTTCACAGATGATGTCACTAAAATAAATTATTTAAAAGAATTCATAGGAACTAGTACCAAAATCATCCTCTTGTAAATGCTCAGAGGAGGCTGCTCGTATGAGCAGATTATTCCATCACTGCATTACAGAATTCTTGCACCTCACTCTGAGCCATATGGTAATACCTACTGCTAGACAGAAGGTTTCTAGGAATCTCATCTAACTCAGTAAGGATGCTAGAAGCACATGGGGTTCAATGTTTGTTGGTTCAACACTTGGCTGGCGCAAACGAAACTATCCTTATACCTTTCCTGTTGAGCAACCTGTTGTCACCAAAGAATCTTGTTGGGCAGTGAGCTTAAATGGTTGGGACCCCCATTTCCTTCTTTTTATCCCAAAGGTCTCCTGCAGAAGTAGTTGGAAGAAAAGAGATAGGTGGCTCAAAATAGTGTTCCACCCATATTTTTTTTCTTGAAAAGTATTTTGTTTATAAATATTTCCTGTGAAATGCAACTTACTCATGTTTACAAAACCAGTGCTCCTTTGATCCTTGTAATGACCTCATGATACCAGTTTTAAAACCTCGGAATCCAGCATTTATGACTCTTTCCATTTAAATAGAAAACCAGATTTTCAGTTCATCAGCTCTGAAAGCCCACTCTCCTGGCACTATCACACACTAACATTTTTGGCAGGGTTCACTGCGAAGAGCAGAGCAGCATTCCACAACTGCTGGCTCCAAAGAAAGCCAGCAATGAACAAAACAAACTTTGCTCACTTAATATACATTTTTTAAAGAACTGAATCAAAGAACAGTGAGACACAGATATGACAAATTTCATACATGGCAGTGATATGATATCTATGTCCACTTATTGTCTGAGTATATGTATTCAGAATGGCTAAATTTTACCTTGAATGCCACTAACAGGTGGCCAGTTTACTTGAGAAGAAATGTAGTGTTATTTAGTTCAGGTCAGAGATTTAGTTTGAAAGCTGGTCTTGGGTAGTTTTCAGGAGACAAATTCTGCATAAATGTGATTTCATTGCAAGAGTTACATAGAAAGGTGAACTTTTGTCCCATCCTTTCTTCAGATAAAGTTGTTCTGACTGATATAAAGCAAATACATACACATATAAACATATACATGTAAATATATATTTAGGTAGGTCACAATCAACTGGTTTAGTGACAAAAATCAGTACAGAAATTTGTCACCCATAGTATTTTCCATTAATTTTATTGCCTCTTCAGGTTTTATTTATCCAACCCAAGATGGCTTAGACTATTTATAATTTATTCTTATTTTTCTGTGTTTTATCTGTGTTAGTTATACTACTTAAGGTGCTATTAATAGATCACAGTCTACTACTTTACTCAAAATTAGCTGCTAGACCTGACTGAAAAGGGATCTAAAACCATATGTGGTGCTTGTAGAAATTTAAATGAAGTTATAGAAGAAAAATAGTTTGTTGTCAATGGAACATATTAAAATTGTGCAAGTTTGCACCATAGTCTGTGATTTGCTTTTACAAATAATGACACCCCTTGCTGTAATTTCGAGCTCTACTATTCTATAGAGCTGGAAACTCTAAACAGTATTTTATTTTAGAGCACATTAGACATAAAGAACAAAATGTTAAGGGATATAATCAGCTGCAACAACAAAATCTTACATAATTAAGACAGGATTTTTACTAAAAGGCTACCTTTTTGAAATCAGACTTACTGTACTTAAAATTGGCATGTATACTTGAAGAAAAGCTGTTTGGAATGGTTTATTTAAAAATCTAGATTGATTTTTTAAATTATTAGCAACAAAATATTGTTTGATAGGAGAAAAAGTGACCGTATACAGCAAGACATGAAGTTGAAGATGATGTATTTGTGATTTTGAATGAGTTTCAGTTTATAGACGTGCCTACATGTGACTTTAATAAAGTAGACCAATATGAGCCAATGGAACTACTTCTCCTCCTTTAAATTATGTAGATGCTTAATTTCTGCACACAGTCTCCTAGGAATGAAAAATGTTTTGGTTGTGAAACAAAGGTAGATCCTTGTTTTATTTATATCTTGTTACAGAGCGTGAAGTCATTAATGACAACCTACATAATGTTTTGGTGAAAATACACTAAAGCCTGCTAATATTTACTGTATAGCTGTAATTGACATTGTATTTTAGTTTGTTGTTTCACAACTCTTTCAATAAAGATTCCATATCATATTTAATTCCTTTAATTTTCAACTATCTTTCTTGTGGACCCAAGGATGCTGTTAGCCTTCTTCAGCACAAGGACAAATTGCTGGTTCATAATCAACATCTCATTCTCCAGAACCCCCGAGATCCTTTTCTGCAAAGCTGCTTTTGGCCAGTTGGTCCCTCGCATGTAGTGGTGCAGAACTGCTGGATTGCTTTGTGCTCTGTTGTGTTGCTGCTCCAGCAGATCTCAGGGTGGTTAAAGGCTCCCATGAGCACCAGCGCCTGTGAATGTGAAGCTTCTTCCAGTTGTCTGAAGAAAACACCACCTACTTCTTCCTGATAAAGCAATCGATAGCAGACACCCTCCACTCACACTGTTCTGCTTCCTAATCCTGATCACGCTTCCCCAGGCAGAGTTCCACGCATCCCTGCTGATCGTTTACATGAAAGGTGAATCGTTCATGCTGTCCTGCCCTGCCCTTCCTAAAGAGCTAATATCCGGCTATGGCAGCAGACGTGAGCTATTCTACCATGTATCTGTGATCCAAACAAGATCATACCCCTGCAATTACACACAGACGTCCGATTCTCCCTGTTCATTGCCAATGCCATGTGCATTAGTGCACAGGCACTACAGCTGGCCTTCATTCAATCTAAATTCCTCGGGAAAGGGCAAGCATGTTACCCATCATGCTGTCTTGTCTGCATTTCCCTATCTGTGTGCAACACTTAGGATGGCCCACTTTTCAGTGCTGTTTTCTAGATTACCAGGTCTCTCTTGTCCACCGTTGCACCCTTTGCTTGCCAATCTTGTCCACCATTCCCTTACTCAACTGAGCATCATCATCTCTCTCTCCTTCCATTCCTAATTTAGAGCTCTCTTCACCATGTAGGCCAGTCTATTGGCAAAAATGCTTTCATCTCACTTGGTCAGATCCCTCCACTTCCTAGCAGCCCTTGATCCCCAGAGATGTGAAAACTAAATCCCTGTCACATTGATATGACTAGCAAAACAACAGTTATTGGCCCACTGGATTGATCCACTTCTACTCAAGCAGTTCCCCTTCACTGACAGGAATGAGGTGAAGACCACCTGGGCCCTCTTATCATCACTACCAGAGTTGTGCAGTTGCACTTGATATGTTGCAGGTCTTTCCTAGCAGTATGATGGTGGCCAAATGCAGGGAGTAGTAGGGGACTAGACCAGCCTTGACAGGCTGCCTACCACATCTAGATATGAGAAAGCAGCACGCCTCCTTAGACAATGGGTCAGCACCACTACCTTCTCTCCCTCCAACAGAGACTCTCCCACTGCAATCCCCCCGCAGTTCCCCCTGACACTGCTGTATGGCTCAGGCACATCTGGCTTGGAGACTTTGTGGGACACAACTCCCAGCCCCTCCTCTGCTATCAGGACACTGAGCTTTTCTGTAGTTACATATCTGCAGGTGGAACAGGAGTCTCAGAGAAATCCAGTCAGTCAAACAGCCAGACTAATTAACAATGACCAGCCACCAACATCCTCCCACATACACTTACAGGCTAGAACTCACACTGGAAGAAATAAGCACAACTGCTGTTATCCATGCAACTGATTCTCATCTCTGTCAGAGTGGTGTGCTGCTCCAATACCACCTCTATAAGACTATATTAATTTAAGTATTTGAAGACTGAAGCAATAAGTGGGAGATTACATATGTGGAACCATAAATGAAATTGGGTTCTCAGTAACAAGTAGCTTCTCTTCCCATAACATGTTATAATTTTAAACGGATCTGCAATTCTATCACCATTACATATCTTTTGCTCCTCTCAAGCCATAAAATTGTGAATAGTAAGGGAAAAACCTAGATAATATCAAAAATATTTAAAATCCCTTTTAAAAAATATGTAACCAGAAGCCATTTAGATCCAAGCACAGTCCATAAACATTGTACTGAGTACAGTTTTATTTTGACACTATTTACCACTCTCTTATGACATCCTCCTAAAGGTAGATTACTGTTCCTTGGAGGACCTTAAAATTACAATGCCTTGAGATGCATTGATAATGAGCTATCATTTGATCCACAGTCCTAATTTTCTTTTGTATTCTAAAAGCACATAATCTCAGGTATAGAAAGTAAGGTTTTTATTTTGGTTTGTTTTTTTCTTCTTTTGGTTTCTCACAGGCATAGGAGGTAGAGGAACTAAAAAGGCTGGAAGTATCTTCACAAAAACCACTTTTCAATTAAACATAAAATCACATACCTACGTTACAATGCTGCTGTACACTCAAGAGAGAAATCATGTCCTCAGATGTAAACATTCCTTCAAAAGTCAATGCCATATTCTATTGGATTTATTGAAACTACATTGATTTTCTCTGTAGTGCAAATGGAAGACAGACATTAATTTTTCAGGAATTCTTATTTTCAAAGCTTAACTCAAGTAGGGGAACATCAAGTTTCTTTCTGTCTCCTAGTCTCACTCCACACTGCATATGAAAACAAAGGTTTCTACTATGGGGACACAAACCCCAAGAATCAGTATTAATTCGTTGTCATTCCTTACGGTTGAACTTTCTCCTTGGAGGTGAATATTATTACTGACAATAGGCAGAAGTGAAAGATCTTTGCAAAACAACAGGAGACTTTCCTATTGTGATCACCAGACAAACAAATGCAAAATTAGAACATTTCATTGTATTTGTACAACATGCCCATGATAGTCTTAAAAAAAAAAAGTATAATATTGACTGTATGCAGTTTCATCTGCTTATATACAGTTTTGATTCTGGGGGTCTTCATTGTGAATTTGAACATACTACCAAAGAAAGAATTTGCCATACAGTAAACAGGTGCCAGCTAAAAGAAAGGGAATTCTGGTTAGGCAAGCAGATGGTGTACCATCCACAGGACGTAATACTTCTGTCACAAAGGGAAAATTTCCCAAGTAAGATAGTAAAAGAGTGTTTGCTCCTGGAAACCTCTGAAGACTTCAAATAAAAAAAAATAGCTCATAATTGAAAATATGAAGTAGTATGAAATCAAATTAAAAATATTTTTTAAAGTTTTCCTGACATCAAGGGGCTAACTCACTAATCACACAGAAAAATATTTTATATTTCACTACATCTAAGAGCCATACTGCCATACTGTAGATTAAGTACTCCTTTCCTTAATCTTATACAAAATGTAAGGATAAACGACTGCACAAATTGGGGAAAATTGCTTGTGGTCTAGGTAACAGTAGTTTACCTAAACCAAACGTGAACCATATTGTATGGAAAGAACCAGTGTAAAAATTGGCAATCTGAGGGAATTGCACTGCTTCCATAGTGTATACAGTGATACAGTTGAAGCCACCAAAATCTATTCAATATCTAGGCAAACTCTTAGCCTAAGTTAAGTCTTTAAAAAGTTTGTATAAAACAAATGTACCATAACATATTATATTGTGAACTTGCAGCAAAGGACAGTAATAGATAACATGACCAATTATGCAAAAGCAGAGCTTGTAAACATTAATTCCCATCTGAAAATTCTCAAAGCACTTTATAATCCCTTACATAACATACTACTCAAACCCTTCAACCAAAGGCTGAAACAGCACACCACTTGGAGAAGTTTAATCCAAAATTTTATTTTTAGGAATAGGCCACAGGACAAATTCAGACATACATTGAAATGTTATTTTACTTTGAAAAAAGATTTTAAGAAATCATTTTATAGTTCCCAATATGCACATATGTTGTTCAAACTTTAGTTTAAGATCTTTTTAGGGCAGCAGAGCCAGTATTACTAAGAAATGGATATACAGCTTAATAGAGTAATTGTTAAGCCCACCGAATTACAAATGAGCATCCACACTGAAGGAGGTCTTGTCTAACTGTCAGTGCCTTCACAGGTAATAGTGATGCATGAAAAGCAAAGAATCCAACCTTTCTTGTTTTGCCCTGAGGTACCAATTAGGGGAATTTCTTGGTTTTCATGAAAATTTAAGTTATGTTACAAGGAAGCAGCAAGTTCAAATAAATACTAAACCACACATTACCATTTTTAAGTTCATGATATACCTGTAAGTCCTCCTGTGAAAAGGACCCTCAGTCCAAATGGCCAACCATTCTTTTCAAAGACCTAGTTTAAGTTTAGACAGAAGAGAGTAACAGTGAGTAACACAGAAGCTGAAGCTGTTCTTCCCAAGGGTGTCTGAGCCCTGAAGATCACAGAGACAAATACAGTGTTCAATTCAGGGAGTAAGGAAAGCTTGTACAAAGAAGAGTTTGTGATGGTAGAGGAAGATAAGGCTAGATAAGAAATAAGATAACGGGGGAAAAAAACAACTAACCCAAAATCAAAACCAATCAACCAAAGAGCCCCCTCTTCCTCCCTCCCTAAATCCAGACTAATAATAACAAGCCTACAGAAAATACAGCTGAAATCCTCAAAGGCAAACCACTAATAATGTTATCAAATTACTTAGCATTTGGTTGCTGGCTGGGGTTAAACCATGACATAAATGTAATGCCTATGTCAAGTAAAATAATATGAACACAGATGGACTATCAGCAGGGTACTTTAGTATTGACACTGGGCCCGATTTTTTCCAACATTTACATTAATTACCTTGATGATCATCCAGAACGCACCCTATGAATTATTTTAACTTAAGGTACCAGTTAACATGACAGTCATCAGAGACTCAGTCCAGAGTTACCCAGAGAAATCTGAAGTCTGCACCTATGGAAACCTCCTGACATTTAAATAGATTTTTAAGGTCCTGCATCTAGACAAGAACAAATCCACATACCTGTTCATGTTTGATAAGTGACTGGCTGAAAAGGAGGTTGCTTGAAAGGGCCTGGAGGATAAGGTAGTTTCCAGGATGAGTATCATAAGGCAAGGATGTTCTCTCATTGCAGGTGGGGCAAATCACATACTGGGGTATGTTAGGAGGTTTGTGGCCAGCAAATTGAGCAAACTTATGGTCACATTAATTTGGCACTGGTGAAGCTCCATCTGGAAAAATGCACCATTTCCATCCACTCTCCTGCCCTGGAAACTGGAGAGGGTTCAGAGTTAGGTTCTTAGACCACATGGCTAAAAGGAGAGGTTGTGGAAGATGGGCTTACTTACAAGAAGAGTAAGGGTGACCTAATGGCTGGCACTTAAAGGGCTGTTACTAATCTGAGGAAGTCAATCTTTTTATATTAACATGTAACAAAGTTTTAATATAATAATGGGTCAAAATCACTTATTAAACCTTGGAAATTCAGATCAGATATTAGGAAAATCTTTTCTTTTGAGGGTAGTCCAATACCAGAAAAGCAATGGAGCTAAATTCTTAATGAGAACGGGAAAGGGTTACCAAAGAAATACTTGAATCTAATTTTTTCTTCAAGCTATCATTTAATGTTTTGAGATATCTCTTAAATGTATTTAACCCTCACGGCAAAAAACTTTCTCCTAGACACACATTTCAAAGGTTGCTTTGAAACTGACAACCTAATGCTTCCCATCTTGTAGCTACTTAACTGGAAGACTTAGATCTGTTTTATTTATGAAGGAGTTTTAAGTTATTTTCTGATGTTTCTTTTTTGTTTCAGCCCTAATTTTCAGAGTAGTGGAAATTTACTTGCCTGTAGTAAAACTAGATTCTGACCTTGTGCTTAGGGTTGCTTACAATTATACATCCTCCCCCCCATCTGACACAGCTGTGCAGGGTTTCAAAACAAGCAGTGCTTTCAAAAGAGGATATTTAAACCTTTCTCATACAAAAAATATACAAAATATACAAAAAACTGTAAAATTAGGCTTAAAATGAGCATGTCTTGCACAATAAACTTAGAATAGAAAGAATTTTGAGTAAGACAGAATGGAAACAAAAGGATTCGCACCCATCTCCCTTTTACTTACTGTGACCTTTCCATAAGATATACTATCATTCCAGAAGCTCTTTCATTGGTTTTTAAGTTATAAAAAAAATCCAGAATCCTTTCTAGGCTCCTAGAAAACATTTTTATATTCAGATTGTAAGTATATAATCCTCAAACTTCTATTTTGCCAGCTTGCATGACACCAAGCTTTCGAAATTTCCTTACCCAAAGTAATTTTCTATGCTCATTTGCTCTCAGCAGAGGACTAATCCTTCTCTTCCTTTCAGGGCATTCAATCCTTCGGAGCATTACAGAGTACAATATTCACAACTTTCCTCTCTGCTTCCTGGGTTTGCTTTTCAAACATAACAGACTTCACAAGCAGGAGGAGTATCATCCATCAAAATATCTGAAAAATTAAATTGGATCTGGTAAAAATACAAATGATGCTAAATAAAAATAATGCTAAGAATCTTGCTTATTGTACAGAGGTACTCATGCAAATGATCATATCTAGACTGTTACAGGTACGTACATGCATAAGTCAGTATGGATAGTTTATCTGGATTACAGATTAATTTCTCCATGTACATAGAAATTGCTACAAAAGGATTAACTCTGTGCAAAACCATGCCATCTCCACTGAGGCTTATTACCTCAAGTACAGCACTGTGCAAACAACCAGAGCCATCTCAGACACTCTTCACTCAATGTTGAGTTAGGGATTGAGGTCAAACATACTGAAGCATTGCCATTAATTCCTCAAATTGGTGTCCCAGCTGAGTTCAATACCTGATTATAAAAAAAGAAACAGCTGAAGGGCAGTTAGGAACAGATGCCATTTTCTCACCATTAAAATTCATGACAAAAACAAGCCAACCCAATGCACCAAGATCTGGCTCTAAGTCCAGTGAGTGATCCAAGATTATTGTTTGGGTCTAAATAGGTTAAAATATAGTGTATTCTGAATCAGGCTTAATGTACAATATAGTATACACTGTGTATGGATTTAAGAAGCCAGCTATGCTCTGAGGGATCTAGTACTGAGCCAGAAATAATATGTTGAATACATAAAATGAGCGACTGGGTGGGAGGTAAATAAATTTGGAATGTAATGAGCATTCATGTCGCATCACCTGTTCTTCTCTCACTCATTGTATCAAAGCCATAATCAGGTTATAAGTAGTTACAGTGACTGAATTTATTTTATTTGTTAAGGAAATGACTAGATTTCCTGTGTTATAAGCTATATCTAGTATCTTTGTCTCTTGCATGAGAAAAATACGAATTCTTCAGCATATTGTGATAGGATCCGTTATTCTGGATATACCTGTTTCAGTGTTGGAGATCATAGCCTTAAGCAACCTCTGTCATCTGGATAAATATAATCAGTTGGAGTGCTACTGTAAAATATCAGTTCTATTATCATTTTATGATACTATTACGCAAAAACTTCTGGGAAATATCTTATTCTGTAATTTTCCTTCCTAAGTATTAGCTTTTCCTGTGAGAGAAGTAATGAAAACTGAAAGTCTACTGGACCACTTAGGAGCTTACCAAGAAGACGGAGAAAACATATTTCAGCAATATGACTTTGCTACAGACCATTATATTTTGCAAGATGACAGTAGAAAAATAGACCTTTTAGCTCTGTGTAATCTGAGTTATGGTTGGCTAATTTTGTCCATGTCTGATAAAAATTTCTTGATATTCTTTTTGACAGGTCCACAGGTTTGGACCAGCTGCATTTTAATGATGTTTCTATAGGTGCTTCTCTCATTATTTCTTTTCATTCCAGAGCTTTGTACTACTAGCAATTCAGTCTAGGCGTACAGAACAAACTTTTAAATATGAAAGAGTCCTGCTTGCTTATTTGTACTCTGTTTAAGTCACATCTTTATTATTTGAATTTAGAAAGGTCAATGACATCTTAAAAAACAATCCTTAAGAAAAAATAAATGTGAAGTAATTATTCTCCTTCAGAAGAGATAAGCTCAGAACTCTTCAAATCCTTTTTTCTTAATCATGTTGTTAATGGAAGCTTGACATGCAATAAAATGAATAAGGATGAAAAGCTTCTGCTAACATTTAAAATGTTTAGGGTTAGTTACTGTAAGATGCTCAAAGTTACTGTGTACTAGCAGTTTGCGCAGAGAGTACATATGGTTCATTATTGCTAATTTTGAATAAGAATGCTGTACATAAAGTAGTTACAAGAATGTTATGTTTCTGTGGGTTTAATACATGAATTGAGTACTCAATAAATTAGAAAGATGAACTGCTTTTGAACATACTATGCTACAGTTTTTCACTATGTAGTTGTGTATTTATTCAGATGTTTTAAAAAGAGCCTTATTTCCTTGAGGAGTTCTGAAGTATACAGATTGCACAGGTAGTGAAAAGTGATAGACCATACTTACCTTTGATAATAAGGACACTAAGTAAGTGAGAAGAAACAAGTGCCAGCTTTTCCCCCTTGTGTTTTAGATTCTTTGATCTGAGTAAGTGGTGCAAGACTGTAAATCAGAGAAGAAAAAGGTAGCTGATACTCACTTCTGGGAAATGGTGCTTTTTGACTATACCAGTTTTTCCCAAGCTCTCCATAGTTTGTATTTGCACCAAATATCTGGAACAAAACACCCTCTTGCTACTGCTTCTGCCCTATTAGGCCATTCATATGCATAGATCAGCATCCCTTAGTAGCTATCTGGCTATACATATGACAAATACTTGTTTATTATGGAACCAGTCCAGCTGTGACTGAAATAAGTGGAAAGACCCATGTGGATTTCAGTGAGAGTTGGTTCAGACTCCTTGTGAACACAAAGATTTATGACATCCTTAACATTTCATTTCCTCAATTTTAAGCACTTGGGTTTTGTAAATGACGTGCTAGATAAATACACCCTTGTCACTTAGCAGACTTAACTGGTGTGTGAAAAGAAGCCTTTTATTTTCAGATAAACTGAGGAACGGGAATTAGGGTCAGTTGCTCAGCTGGCATAAACTTACACAGGTCCATGAATTTCAACTAGCATCCCAATATCTGATCTGTCAGCAAACGGAATGTAAGATGAAAGTTTATATTTATTTGAAAAGGACATGTATAGGGGTGCAGATCACTTATCTGAGGATATAGCCTGAGCAAGAAAATATTAGAATACAGGCTTCCTAGGTAAGGTACCCAAGATTTTTCTCCTCTAAAGCATGGAAATCACAGATATAAACATTACTATTTAAGAAATTTTAAGATACTAATGAAAAACTAGTATTTATTGGGGGGAAAAAAAAAACCCAACAGCTTTTGGCTAATATCTGAATGGAGTGATTCATATAAATTCTAACATTTAAATATTAGGTGTTTTTAAAGTAGATTCCGTGCTGTTGTCTTCATTCCACAGAGGCATCTTCCTATTACATTCACCTGAAAAATAGTTATGTAATCATTTCCATTCAAAACTGAGGTTTTTAAGGTACTGAAGAAATTAAAATCTGGTATGTATTTTTGCAAGTATAGAAAGAAATCTTCCTTAAAAGAAGTTTTCAGCATAATAGTTTCAACAGGTTTTTGAGCTTTAGGTCATTAAACAGGTACAAGGAACATATGCGCTATTGCTTTTTTAATTTTCTTTTTAATAAAGCTGATTCAAAAAAAAAAGTGGATGTTGAATGCTGCTGTTTCACAGTCAGGACTAGGACTCCTTTTTACAAGAAATAATCTGAAAAAAAAAAAAAAAGAAGATCTATAATAGTAATCTAACATTCTTCCATTATTCTTCAAAGGGATTTTTTCATCACCTTTCTCCCTTGCTAGCTGCACAATAGAAAAGAACTAATGAAGCCAATCTGACCTATCACACAGCATAACAAAGTTACTGGCTTGGCTCATTGGATAAGGTTTCCTCCAAAGACTCAGCCAACCAGCCCAGCAACATTGTTACAAAGGCAGACATTAGTAAAACACTGTCTTAGAATAACAACTATTTGAATAACGCTAATGTAGTGGCAACAGTGGTCAGATGATAGTTATTTTTTCAAGCGCTGTGCCTATAAGGTGTAGATGCAATTAAATTCTGTTCTTTAAAAAAATTTAAAATCTACAGGCTGTAATTTTTAGTTCACTGCAACTACTTAGCCTAAGCTATTGGCAGGATTTGGTCAACAGTGTATGCACATCTCAACCTCGGATCAGGTTTCCAGGCAACTTTCCATTTAAAACAAACTTCTGTGCTTTGTTCTCTCCATTATTTTTTTTTTTAAGAGACAGGTTAACCAATGCAGAACTATGAATAACAATTACTCTGATGGAGAATTTTAAGGGCTTGAGCCTGCTTCACCAGTATTTGGCAGAAGTTTCTTCACTGGCTTCAGCAGAAGCAGGAACAGATACTAGGGTACCTACATACATAAGTTAATCTTTCATAGCGACACATGCAGTGCTCATTGATTTGAGATGAAGCAGCTACATAAGTGTTCTTAAGCTGTAGGGCAGAATGTTATCAAAACATCTACGTATGGCTTTTCACCCTTAGTTTTATTACCTGTACAGTGTGATAAAGCAAAGTGAGGTGAGGCTTGGTATCATTTCTCTTTTATGTCTTGAAGTAGCATGGTGCATTTTGTAAACTATCCAATCAATTTTAAAGCTGCAGGGGATGTTCTAGACATTGGGGGGAGGGGGGAGGAAATCTAGTCAATTTTGGTGTAAACAGAAATGGAAAAGAAATGTATGCAGCTCTTGCGCATGATTAGCACAGCCATCTGTTTCACTTACTTACCTGCATAACTGTCAGCTAATCAATTGTTAATTGTAAATGTCCAGTTGCTTAACAGCATTATACCTGCTGTTGCAATTCATTATCCTAAACACTTTACAGATCTTCGGTCTCTGGATTATTTATTTCTAGGCAAATACAGTGAGAGGAAGATGTCAAAGGAAAACAAGGAATGGAGATCCAGGTAAAAGGGGAGGAATACAGGGAATACAGATATAGGTAACTATAAGATGTGAATAAGTATAAGATATATGTGGATAAGTAAAGCACGATGGCATAGGTATTTTTATGATGCTCTGATGGAACAGAGATGTGAGGTAGAACATGACAGATGGAAACTGGCAGAGGGAAACAAGTTTCTAGCAAGAGTAGGCAAAAGAGCTTTATTTTAGTTTTAAAAATTATGGTATGTTGCACTTAATTTTGTAAAATGATATGTGATTTCTTGCAGCCTAACAGTTTAGGAACAGAGAGTTGGTATTTAAAAAATTTGCTTTGGGTTAAATAGAAATGGGTAAGCAAATTTTTGCCCCTGTGCTCGTTCTAACTTTCTGTTTTGGTTTGGTTTGGTTTCGGTTCGGTTTGTTTCATTTTTTTTTTGTTTTGTTTGTTTTTGTTTTTGTTTTTTGGTTTGTTTGGTTTTTTTTCCAGCTATTATGAAATCATGCTTTGAATAATTTAGTAGAAATGTTGTTCAATAATTACTTAATTTGCTTGGGCTTTAAAGAGTCAGTTGAAATACAAGAAGGATGCTTTCCTGTGATTCAATAGGGCTAAACAATTTTGGGAAGACCATGAAGTAAGTATGTATATTTCTCATCAGTTCTCCCATTTCTAGAAACTTACACAGAAATGCACACAAAGAAATGTCAGTTAGTAATTATATACAACATACAGAAGAAAGAAATGTTTGTAATACTTCAACCTCAATGATAATCAGGAACTGATTAATTGTTTAAGTTGTTCATTACTAAAGTGACCTTACGTTGACACTATGATGTGTCAGAGAAACTTTATATCTATTTACAGATTATTCTTCTAAATATTTGATAAAAGAGCATTAACAGCAGAACTGAGCCAGTGGCTTTAAAAACAAACAACAAAAGCTACACGAGGTGAGAATAAGTGAGTGAAGATGACTTGCATCCCAGAACATTTTTCTTTTTTCTGTTATGTTGAGGGCATTTAAAAAAGAAAAGAAAGATTTTATAACAGATCATCACAAGAAAGGAAGATACCTATGAATATCAGTATGAGAGGAGAGGTCACACAAAGAATAAAAGTACAAAGGTATTTCTGAACTGGGGTTTTTCCTACACAGTATTCAGTGTCTGAGAGATCCAGCTGTATGCAGACTTGAATAGCCATCCCATGAGCTTGGAGACTTCAGGGCCATTTTACCATCTCTGAGTCATATTGGTCTCTTCTGGTTGCAGAACTTGAGGATTAGGGGTAGAAATGTCTGTAAATTACTTTTGCCTTCCTGATTCCAGAGGTCCAGAGGAAACATATAATCTCCCTAGTCTAAACCAGAGCAGCCTGGAAACTACTTTATGTCAACCTTTGTAGTCTTTGAAGTACTATTTTGTCATCTTGTC
Organism: Nestor notabilis; assembly: GCF_000696875.1. Classification (NCBI taxonomy): domain Eukaryota; kingdom Metazoa; phylum Chordata; class Aves; order Psittaciformes; family Psittacidae; genus Nestor; species Nestor notabilis. The sequence continues at coordinate 34,056 of NW_009921970.1, forward strand.
TCAATGTAACAAAGCAATCTAGCCACGGTATCTTATATCCAACCATTCCTCCTTTGGATATATTTAGAGAGAAATTATATTTGGTCCATTTGTCCTGAATACATTAATAATCTACTCAATGAGAAGTACTCCATAAAAACAATTGTAATGATGTATAAGAGATCATTAACATTCATTTTTCTATAATCTATTAGTGCATTCTTGCAATTGTGCTCTAATTAGTTCTTGATTTTGTTGCTACGTCTGTCTCATTTTTTCTCTTTCTTGCTTTACTTATACAAAAATATTGCTGATGTTTAGTGTAATATTTTAAGAACCGCAAAGATAATAGATAGATCAGATAATATTTACCATTATAGAGTTGAATAGAAAAATTTAAATTTATCATATTCACCACAAAATTTAGGAGCTGTCCAGGCTAACTGAGAAGAGGTACGATTTTGTTTGGGTTTTGATTTTTAAGATCATAGAAGTATTGGCTTCTAAATACAAAATGACAGTGAAGGAAAATAAACTTAGCCTAATCCTGTGCATTTAACACTTGAGAGTTATGTATTTATCTTTGGTCAATGAATTAATAGAATCAACAAAGCAGACCCAGAAGACACTGCTAGTGTTAGAACCTGGTTAGAATTGGAATGTTTCATTTTGTGTGAGTTAGATGTGAAATAGCAACCCTGGGGGAAAAAAAGCATTTAGTATCCATTTCCGCTCTTCTTTGTAGAAGTAATTTTGGATCTGTTATTTCTTAATTAGAAATACTGAAAGTAATGCAGCAAAAACAGTGAAACAGGAGATAAGAATCCATGTGAATTCATATTAACATTATAATGAGATTAGATCAATGGCAAGAGTTTGCTTTTTAATAAAAAACACACTTAATTACCCCCATGCAAATCAGGTGAAAAATCACAAGAGAACATGACTCTTTACAGGTGTAATACATAGTTAGAACTTCTCTCTCCAGGATGAGTGAATTGGGTTAAATTAGTAAGCCCTAACTTGGTAACAATGCCCGGTACGGGTCTCTCCATACCTTTTACTGTCCTCTGAAAAATATTGAAAAATCAAGTGATTTGTTTAAGAGCTTAAATATTAATATGTGTGGCTAAATTGCCCTTATCAACAGAGGACGTTTGCAAGGAAGCAATTAGGAGGAAAAGAGACTAGAGAATCTTTTCTATTAAAAAAAAAAAAAAAAAAAGAGAAAAAGAGCTGAAGTTTAGCTAAGAGAAATTTATAAGGTGGGCTGATAGAAATATAAAAATATTTAATGGAGAACAGAATTTGATTAAGGTGTCTTTTATCAGATAAATACTTAAAAATTCCCATGCCTAATAGTTTAAAATAGACAACTTTAGACTAGAAAAATACACTGTTTTTTATAGCACTGAGAGTAATTAGGAATTGGAACATCTTTTGTATGTGCATCTCTGCCACACATTTTAAAAAGCAGATTGAAACTTTTCCTTCTAAAAAACATACAGTTAAAACATCAATTAATTAAAAAAAGTCTTACAGCTCTTGTCAAGCAATCAAAAATGATGTTAGAGTGAATGATGACAAAGTCTTTTTTTCAAGTCTTGGAATCTGCGGCAAAATTTGCACCCCGGTTTACCTTTGTACAAACCCTCTTCTACTCCTCTCTTTCCAAGTGACAAAATTTAGAGATATTTAAATTAATTTTTTTTTCCTAAATAGTTTGGAAGTTATTTTCACATCATGTTCACTAATGTCGAAGTGTTATTTTCAGGTGAGACATTATAGAAATTCCTAAGTGAAAAATAAAAATTAAAAAATAAAAGAAAATCAAAACAAAAGAAACCAACCAAATAAAAAAACCCAGAAAACACCCAAAAAATCCTAAACAAGCATTATGTTGGAAAAAAAGAAAATATGTGTAAAGAAAGATAAGAACAAAGAATAAAACCAATAAAACAAATGGATAAAACCAACAAAATGGCTGGGATTGTGGCAAGCCAATGGCACTGATAATATGAAACTTTATAAATTGAAAGTTTTGATTATATTTTCAGGAAGGAAAAAGTAGTTGAATGTTAAAGAAGTGGCTAGAACTGAAGTGAGAGAGGGAAGGATTAAAAGAATGAGGGGAGGATTGGGAAAAGCATAAGAAACTGAGAAAAGAAGAGAGAGAAGGCTGCCTCTGATGCTAACAGAGTGCTAGTCACCAGTGGAAACAGAGATTAGGAAAAAAAATTCAAGTGGTTGGGAAAAAATCGAAGAGACAGATTCTACCACTGAGATGAAGAGATTACAGGTGCTTCCTGCTTTTCTCTGTACGGAGGCAGGATATCAAGCTAGTGGCCTCAGTTATTAAGCAAGAGCTGGTAGTTTCCATGCCTGAAAGTTTCATAATCACACTTTTGCAATGTCACCTTTGGTCCATTTTGAGAATTTGATACTGCTTCAGTTTTCTTTCAGCAAAAATTTCTTCTACCTGGTTGCCTCTTCTACATCCCATTTTAAAGCCATATGAGAGTATTTCAGTTTAGGTATTAATCAGCATTAGAGTAAGCCTTTCTGTTAACTTTATAGTGGGCCTGAACACGGTATCTGCCTGTAAAATCCAAGGCCCATTACTTGTTATTTCCTTTGGTGTTTTATCACTAAGGCTCTCCTACTGAAATTCTATCCAAGTACATGCATCTGGTAGTAAACATCTCTTCCAGTCATCTCCAACATTAGACCTTATACAAATTTGTTTTCTAATTAACTTCAACTGTTTGTTTTATACCTGAGGGCTGATTCTTCCAATCTAAAACATTCAGTTGAGCCTAAATATTTCACTGTAACTATATAACTTATAATGAAGCTCACCTCCTTTACAGTGTCATCTGTGCATTTGATATGGCTTCTTAGTTATGGAAACAAATTAATTCCTAATTAATTTATTGCTGTTGAATTTGTGGTATTACAAGATCTCTTCATAACAAATAGTAGCTATAACCATATATTTTATTTCTTTTTCAAGAAAGCATTAATACGTTTTTGTGATGTAACTATACCCCCTTTGTCAGTTTTATCATGCTTTTAAGACACGTGAAATTGTTTTATTCCACTTTTTCCATAGAAAAGTAAAAACCAAAACCTGCAGTTTCCCATTATTGTTGCTACCAGACAGCTGAAAAATCTGCATATACATATGAAAAATGGATCAATGATTAAGATCAAATCATTCCTATACTGATCATAGGACACTCTCATCTCTTAGTGTAATTAATTAAATAATGTCCTAATATTTAAAAACGGTGCTCACAAAAAGCAAGTGAGCATGCCTCTGGTATTGACTTTGATATCCAAATATAGCCTAAGGGCACACTGTTATCAGCCAGTATAGAATATTCCTCATATGTAAATAGGTGAACTTATGCTCTAGCCCCTGAAAACCAATGAAAATTCATCAAAAGATAACCGATATAGCTAAAAAATATTGGTGAAAAAAAAGTTAGGAGTGTATTTACTATCACTGAGAGTCTTGGGGATTGATATGAGTTCAGTATGAATTCAAGGGCTGAATATTATAGGTATCATGAACAGAAATACATCAGAAAATTCAATCTGCTTTTTGAACAGGAAATATAAATGTATTTAAAATATTTAAAGAAATTAATATAATAAATGCATTGGAACATTGTCTGCAGGGCACGACTGGGGTAGATAGGATTCCTAGGTGCCAGGAGAGCAAACAGAACAAGGAAGTCATAAAGTCCTTTCCACTTCATGTTCATAAAGTACGTAATTTGGCAGTAGCCTATAGGTAGACAAATATAAGCTCTATGGCTGAGCTAACAAACCCTCCCCACTGTCAAAGTCATTTAAATGCAACTGTTGGAGCTATTACTTGGTACTTTTCAAGAAACAGGATGCCCAGATCCCTGTGTTTACTTATAGGTATTCCTCTGTCAGCAACATCTGAACTGTCAGGACAGCAAAATATATATTTGAACTGTTCTGAATTAATACTTCCTAGCTGTCTTGAGTAACAAAGGCTAAATTAGTGCTTGGTGGTTTATATCTGAAACACCTGAAGTGCTTCATCTGATTGCAGAAGAATCTGTCTTGACTGAAGGGAAGGTGCTGTAAGACCACTCTTGGCACTTTTTTTCCACTGTTGCCCCATCCACATAATGAATAGGGTGATGTGCAATTGTATCATTCTTCCAGGCCATCTGTAAAGAGACCCAGGCTGACTTTAGTTGGGAAGGGAAAAAACCCTGAATGCACTCAATCCTTGAGATGCCGCTGGTGGCACAACTGACACAAACACCCCATTTCAAATGCCCCTTGTTTGGTGTTTCTGGAATCTGCCACCACTTATCTCACCACTTTCAGCACAGCCTGCATCTCTATACCCTGCTACCAGCTTCATACCCTCGCAACCTCTTAAGAAACTGTAATACCATCAATATACTTATTCTTGGCTGGCAGCCCCCCACATGGATACACTCTATCATCATACCTCAGTGGAATGCCCTGTGCTACACAGTCAAGAGGCTATATCCCTCACAATAGCCAGGTCCCAGTTTACCACTGCAATGTCAAGTGGAGAATTGCCTAGAAGGATGAGCATAGCCACAACATCTGCCTTCCTCTTAGCCCACATCTGATAGCATGCTTAGCTGTTGGGATCCTTGCTCCAAAACCACAGAAAGTTTCAGCAGAGTTGTCAGATGATGTAAAAACCCTTTTTCGTCCAGTTTGGAACAGGGTGGTCTGGAAAGAAGCAAGATGGTGTTCATATTCCCATGCAATTTAGAGATCTGCTCAGCTAGCAAGTGGCCTGGCCTATGACTTATGTTAGAAACATATTTCAAAGCAATCTCAGTCATGCTAACCTGGTAAGGTCATTTTTCTAGGTTAGATAAAATACTTGCAGTCTCACAGAATCACTGAATCACAGACTGGTTGAGGTTGGAAAGCACCTCTGCAGGTCATCTTGTTCACAATGGCCTTGCACTAGGAGGGTCACCTAGCGCAGGTTGCCTAGTACCTTAATATTGTTCTGTCTCAACAATGTTCTGATGGAGTGGCTGAAATCAAGCTGGACCTGTAAAGAAGATAAGATCCAAAAAGACTTGGCATCTGCTTTGAGTTATCTCCAAGGCCAGCTCTGGCAGTCTGTCTGCGTTCATGCTTACAGATTACACCTAGAAGCATGTGAAATCTTGGGCAAACTCCTATACTCACCTGTAGTCACCAGCATTGCCCTCATAGACATCCTGGGTCTGGGTTGAATGAAGACTGTCAACCAGCCTCATCTGCTGCCACTATTAGGATCCTTCTCAGAAAGCCATCGAAAGTCTAATGAAAAAAACAAACCAAAATTAAGAAAAAAATAAACCAAAACCAACCAACCAACATAAAAAAAAACCCAACAAAAACCTCAAATGTGGATTTCCCCAATTCTACAATTCCAGGTTCCTAAGTAGTCTGGCCAGTTAATTTAAAGTTGGGACTACGTGGTGGGTTAGCTTTGGCAAACAGCCACTCTTCCTTTTAAGCTGGGAGGTGCAGAAAATAGAGTGAGAAAGACCATGGGCTGAGATAAAGATTGTATACCAGCTACTACTGTGAGCAAAAGAGACTCAGCTTTGGGAAAAATAATTGAACTTATTGCCACTTAAAATAGATATGGGTAATGAGAAATGAAGACGAACATTAAACCAAGAACTTTTCTCCTCTCTTTTCCAGACTCAGCTTCACTCCAGGTTTCTCTACTTGTCTGTGAGTGGTGCAGGGAGAGTAGGGGGCTATAGTCAGGATATCAGTTCCTCTGTATGGTTCCTTCATCCTTACACTTTTACCCTGCTCAGTGTGGCTTCTCCATGGGCTGCAGTTCTTTCAGGAAACATCCACCTGCTCAGGTGTGGGGTCCTCTATGGGCCACAATGTGGTTATCTCTATTCTGGAGTGGTACTCTCCATGAGCTGCAGGAAAATATCTTCTCCAGTGCTGGGAGTGTCTCCTTCCCTCCTCTCATCCTAGGGGTTTGTGCTGTTGTTTTTCACTCTTTATTCTCTCCTCTACTCTCCATTTGGTGTTTTTTTTTTTCCTTTCTTAAATATTTTGCAGGTAGTGGACACATTGCAGGAACTGGCTGAGGTCAGTTTGGGGAGCGCCTGGTCTCTCCTCACAGAGTCCATCCCTGCAATCCTCTCACTGCTGGCATTTCATCATAAACACCCCCTTCAGTCTGTTATGGAGGAGACTAGGGGAGAGGGTACCTGTAGATGGGGAATGCACCGCTGGATTGACAGAGGTAAATGATCACATAAAAGAATGTTTAAGGATGATAATTTAACTTAATTGAAATTTTTAAATAATTTATAATATTTTTATTCCATATAGTAGTATTAATAATTACCTCTGCTGTAGTGGTGCTGTGTTGGCCTACAGGGGAGCCCAGCTGTACCTCACAGAACACCCCTCCCTCACTGGAAATTACGCAGGGTCACAAGCAGAGTGTGGTGCAGACAAGCCTCACATAGTGCCGGTGGTTAAAGATTACATCAGGTGAAAATTAATGTGAAATTTATGAACTAGCTGTCTGCACAAAGAAACCTCATTTCTGCTGAACAACAAATGCAACCAAAGGGCTCCAGTGGTGCTCTGAGGTTTTGAAGTGGGGATGCAGTTGAGGTAGTTCAGCTTGGGACACTTCACAGGGACAACTTCTGAGGGAGCAGGTAGACACAGCTCAAGTGCTGGGTATTGCCATGTGGAAATCAAAGGCATTTTCTGGCTGATTTCAATGGGGAAAGGAGAAAATCCTTAGTTAATACTCAGGGCTTTAGTTAAAAAATAAAAAAGTGTTCACAATGAATCAGTACAGAGAAGATAAAAAAAAAATTTCTCCAATTATGAATAAAATTCTCTTTTTTCATACTACAATAACATAAGACTTTGTAGAGAAAAAAGGAAACATTTGAATAAAAGCTTTTAAAAAGATGACTAAAAGATAATAAGTACAACCTAAAAATAAAAAACAAAAGGCAGAAAGAAAGGAAAGATTTAAAAGTAGTACTCTAATTTAAAACTACATTTATATAATTGTCAAGATTTTTACCCAGTTCCTCTGTCAGAAAACTACATTAGACACATCTGTATAAAACATATTTTCCAGTTTAACCAGTTTAGAATGACCACATTAATTTTCTATTGATTAACCTGGAGGTGTTCAAGGCCAGGCCGGACAGAGCCTTGGGCGACATAGTTTAGTGTGTGGTGTCCCTGCTCATGGCAGGGGGGTTAGAACTAGATGATCTTAAGGTCCTTTCCAACCCTAACTATTCTATGATTCTATGATTCTATTTCACTGCAAGTTTAATTAATACAATAAGAGCTGTCTAAACGTAATAATTCAGCAGAGTTGTGTTTGTTAACTATCTATTACTAGTTATGTTCCATTGGCTTTTTGATTCTTGATATAGAATATTGTTATTCCAACTGGAATAACAACATTTTGTAGTTTCAGATCAGGACACATTTTTTTTCTTAGTCGGGAAAAGATTTTTTCCAAAACCCTATGATGGATACAAACTAGAAGCAATACAGATTTGTACAATGCACAGTGTCTAGGGAGGAGTACTAAAAAAAAAAAGAAAAAATAAGTGATTTTTTTTTTCAGTAACTGAAGGTAAGCAAATAAAATTATAATAGTAGTCTATTTATAATTAAGTATCTTAGCTGGCATGTTTAATCACTGGTGGAAGATTTTAAGAAAATTATAATTCCTTCCCTCACCAATTTTCCACTGAGGTAATGTGAATTCTTAGTCATATAGACGTGAAGAATGCATCTAGAATCAAACTTATAGTAGTATATACATAGAGAATGGGAAAGAGAGAAAGTGCACAAAATAGTATAATGTAATTAATCTGCCACAGATATCAAGGAGTTGCTTTTAAGTTGAACTGGCTGCAGCTTAAGGATCCAGTATTTTAGAAAGTAGCAAACCTGAAAATAAACTTCATTTCAAAGAGGTATAAATCTCTTTTCCACAGGTTTCCTGCTCCATCTTTTGATGTTTGTTTGAGTTTCAGGAGATAGGAATAGAGCACTGAGTATGTTAACAGCGTTAAGTAGAGAACAGAGTAAACGTTTTCAGTATGTTCAGACTCAGGGCTTATCTGAATCAACTTAAATTACTAGAGATATTAAAATACACAGTAAGAAGAGCATTGTCACTTACTTGTATAAGGTACATCAGTAAAACCTTCAGTTTCAGTATATGCTTAGTCCTTTGCACACTTCCTAAAGTAATTGTCTTATTTTTCATGGTATTTAAGTATAGATGAAATGGAACTATTCCCCTTCCCATTGTAATTGACTAATTCTGTATTTTTGTTTATTCCCTAAATGTTCAGATTACTCTGCTACTTCCCCAGACTCAAATCATAGCATAGAATCTGCTCCAAGATTTTGCCAGGCACAGAGGTGAGACTGACTGGTCTCTAGATCCCTAGGTCTTCCATTTTCCCCTTCTTGAAAATATGATGTGCACACCAAACCAAAGTGTACATGTTTGTACCTTTTTTTTGAATTTGACTTTAGAGTAAAAATTGGTGAGAGCACAAGGAGTCATTACTATTACTGAACACTGTTTATCTTATCCAAGGTCTTTCTTCAGTTAATGCATATGAAAGTAAAAGCTTCCAGTAGATATTATTGTTCTATTAAATTCAATAGTTCCATCACAATCAATAAAACAACAGTGGTTTAGAGATGCTGAGAGTTACTGAAGCTAGGATAAAAAATAGAAAATTCATAAATGTTCAGGGAAAAGCAACAAAGCATCATTTTGTTCTCTCTATTGAGTTAGTGATTCTGAGTCTCTATTGTCTGTATTATTGTTTCCATCAATCCCACTGTAGCTCTACATTTAATTAAAAATATGGTTCTGAAGACTTCATTCCAGTTTCAATTTTTGCATGAAAAAGAGCATTTTTTAAGATGCCCACAATAAATTAACATATTAAATTCTTAAACTGTGATTTTTTCAGGAAACCTTCCCCCTAAATATCTTAATTTTGTTAGTATCAAGATTTTCTGAAGTTCTACTGAATTTAATAAAGCAAAGCTTATCCTACTCCACATCGAGCAGGGCACTAAATAGTGGTTGTCTCAACAGGGAAGATGACTTGTGATAGAAGATCACTGCCATTTGTTACAGTATTTAGTTTTCCTGTAGCCACCATCTCTGCTATTACTATCCATCCCTGTTTAACACATAAGGTAGCTTTAACTTACTCTATTTGTATTAGGATTTTAGAATATATAAATGTAACCAAGTAATATCTAAGCTAACAAAAGTTATTTATTTTTGCACTTTGTGCTGTTTATATAGTAGCAAGGGTATTACATTCAAACTGTCACAGACAGCTGATTTTCTGTGGGTTTGAAAATGTTGGGGCTAAGCTAGAAAACATAAGTCTTAGAGCGTTTAGAGTTTGCAATCCTTTTCATAATGGGAAATTATGAAAGAAGGAATTGTAGCCAGCTTCCCGAAACTTCTGAGGCCCAGCAGTGGCCACTTTCTGTGATACTGCATTTTGCATCTTTGCATTCTGGTAGACAATACTTGTAAGACCTTTGGTCCTGGTTCTGTTCTCATTTGTATTTGTATAAACCAAGAGCAACCTTAAGTTATCCCCGCTTTACAGCATTTTCAAAGAGAGGAGATAAGCTGTATGTATCACTTACCAGGGATCTTAAAAGCAAAGAGATTGTTTGGTGCTATGAAGATGTTGTGATAACTATTATGCATACCAATCTCAAGCTATTTTAAGTTGACTAATTAGAGAAAAGTTGAATACTAAAGAAATTCTCTAGGCCCTCCTAATCTGCAATAATATCAAGCTGTGCTTTATCAACTCACTGGGGCCTGTTTGTGAACATTATATGCATGCTCCTAAGTCCTTTGGAGGTAGAGCTAAGCCAGAGTGGTCTCAGTGTACTGGGAGGATAACAGAGCTAAACTATGTTCTTTTTGAGTGACCTGATTCAGATTCTTCTAATATGAAAGATCTATTTTTATATAAATACAAGGAAAAACATAGGCTGTCAAAATATGTTTTATCCCTGTGGTATTTATTTCTTGTTCCTGCTCTGTAGAGGTATCTGGGAATTTCAGATTCTTACGTATAATTTGTTAATTCTCTGAAAAAGTGTAAAACTTAAAAAAGTCTATTAATGTATTTTCTGTCCAGCTTCCTCTCACATGTGAAATGGCAGCCTTGTTTTTAAGAGCCTATAAACTTGAAAAATCTGGTATCGGACTTAATGTAAAGGACTGTGAAACATAGCATTTTAGGAATGGAACACATTCATATTACTTTGCTAACCTGCCAAGGGCATGAGTTTGTGTGGATTTTGTTTGGATTCTGAAAAGTCTCATAGGAAGCAATTGGAGAAGACTCTGCTGGAGGACACCCACATTCAGAAAATGTATGCTGCTCTGAGATAAGTTCTCTGTTTCCCTATTCTTGCCCTTTAAAGCTTGTGTGTAAATGAGAAATAATACATTGTCATTCAGGGCTGCCTCAACTCAACCACAAATTCTATGACTGACATTTATGCAAAATGTTGATAGACAAATTCCTTAGTTATTTATCAACACTAAGCAGTCCCCACAGGCATCACTCAGCAACCATATCCCGTCATGCAAGCATTCCTATTTCCTTTCAATTAATTCATCTGTACATGGGAGCTACTTAAACAAATAAACTTACCTAGATATGAAAACAATTGCCACATTCATAAAGAAAAAGAAAAAAAGAGGAATACTTAATTTATTAAAAGACTTTTATTTGGATACATGAGAAACAATGCAGTATGTGAAGAACCACAGAGATAAGATAAGCTCCCTCCCATATACATCTCTTTACTTATACGGGGCACTAAGTTAAAAGTTCATAAAGTTAGAATTTATTAACCCAGGCAGATACAGCTTTATCTGTATGTGAGACTTAAGACATAAATGCCTAATGACTTGTGTTGCCTATTTGCTTTTAAGAAAAACCTTTTTTTATTACAACAATTGTAGTTTTGAAGCCGAAGTTCTGTCTGCCCTTTATGGATTTGTTAGGAGAAAAACTCTATTCTTCTTCCTGTGAAGCAGTTCAAGACCAAGTTTTCACAGGAGCAGGATTTCTTTTTTTTTTTTCCCCCCCCCCCCCCCCCCCCAGGAGTGAGGTTTTCAGAATTTAGTTAATTTGTAATTCTTACACTATTTAAGACTGAGCAGCACTGCATCGTGTGGCCCGTCTATTCATTAAAATAAAAAGAATATATTTTATGCAATGCTTTTCTTTTAGTACCATGAATTGGCACTTACATTTGGAAAATGTTCATCTGATAACTATACGCTGATACCAAATAAAAAAAACCTAAAACCCAACAAAAACAAACAAACAAAAAAAAAAAATCCCAACCCCCCCAAAACCTCAAAAGCAACAGCAAAGCTTTCCTGATTAATTACTTGCTGGCAAGCTGGCCTTCTGCTTGTCCCAGTACACCTCAAGAGAAGATTTTAATGTTCTGGATGATTGTTTTGTTCATTTATTTTTTATGAGATGATTCAATTTAGGGTAAATAAGACATTCCTTCACCATCTACTTTTAAGACTCAAAAAATGCTAAAAAATGCTGACTTCAGTCTGAATCAGATACACATATCCAGGGGCCGAATGTATCCCAGACAGTAATGCTGAGGGCTCCTGTTTGAGCTTTACATTGTTAGAACAGGAATGGAAAGTAGCTTTTCAAGAAGGGCTCTGTGTTTTTCTTTTTAAAAGCAAATGTGAGGGAATATCAGGTCATTTACAGGGGGCATGTTGAAAGACCTGCCTTATGTCAGCTCAGCTCAAGCAGGCAGTAGGTGCGTGTCTTCTCTAATGCCATTGGAATGGAAAGTTTGGGGCAATAGCTGTGATTTATCATTTCAGGCATCCCAAAGACCCTATGTGACTACCTGCAGCTACACAGCTATTTTGCCTCTGCTAATCAGTCCTGCTATCAACTTTTTAGTGGAGGGCATTTCTGACCATTACGGTCAGATGCCTGAAGTACAGAAATGAAGCCCTGAGAGAATTTTGGAGAATGGTGAGAAGGAAATCTAATTCTTTTGACTCTGGGGTGGACAAGGGAAGAACCTGCCTGAAGAAACCAACTTATTCAAAATTAGTCATCTTAAAAGAAACTGCTAAAATCTTGAACAAGGAGTAATAAAATACAAATAATGCTTAAAGAATATATGTAGTACAGTAATAGTGAACTTAACATGGAGAAACACATCTTAAAATCTAAACTAAGTCCTAATGTCCCATAAAATTCAGATGGTCAGGCTATTAAGAGAAGACAAGCTTCAGAGTCCTAACAAACGAAGCATTTAATGACACCTGCAGATGAGAACATCTTCCAGAAAAAGCTATCAGTGCCAGGGAAACAGTTTCAGGACAGAAACATTGCTTTATCTTTTTGACATTAAAATGAAACTACACCACTACAAATACATTGGGAATTGTGCCAGTCCATTTACTTCATGGTTAAAACTGGGTGCAGTTAGTCTCGGTTAGTTCCTTGTGATTAAGGAAGATTTGACATGGGCAAAAGGTTTACCACTTCTGAGCCCCTTTTCATATCAACATTTCTCCTGCTTCTGTATCCCTGATATCTTCTTCTGGCTTGCCTTGTGATAAAAGTCTGAAGTTATACTTGGAAAGTCTATACTTAGAAAGCTATTAGAGGTCTGTATCACTTTCACTGCCTTATGAATCAGAAGTAGTGCTGTAAATCACCAGCAGTTTTTATCCTTCTTCTCTCACCATTGTTCATCAGTTATGACATGTACATTTTGGATGAAGTTATCTGAATTAAAACAAAGAAGTCAGTCCACTAATATAGTCACATGCAACATGTTTTACTTAGGAAGCTACCAGCTGATGGGGTTACTCAACAATTCTATGGGATATTTATCCTCAGCTGGGTAAAGGAAACATAAGATGCCCAAATTAGCCTGCATCTTTATAGTGGCTAGCCAGTTAGTATTAGTTCCAGACCAATACTGCTGTTCCTTGCTCTGTGAAAATTACATAGGCAAAGATATGCATTTTAGGAGGAAGAGGACAGATATATTGGAAATCAGGCCTCACTAGTCCTGCTGTTGAGGGTACAACATATATACATATAAACATACATAGTTTTTATGCTGGTACTAGGGCAACAAATTCAGACTGGAACACTAGTGCTTTGTAATTTTTTATTAATTTAAAAGGTGCTGATGTAATGTGTTTGTGTAAATTTATTAACAGAAAAACCTAGCGAGTCAGTTATTTTAATTTGATCATCAAAGAAAGAAACCCTGAAGCAGAGAGATACAATGTAGTCTATACAATCTACAAGATATATATAGGTATGAACTGGCATGATTCATGTATATGTATTGTATTACAAAATATAAAAAGGAAGACCCTTGAGAAATTAGAAAACAGACCAACTCATAATAATCTTGATTTTATTTTTTTGTTTTTTGTGATCTGTGGACGCAATGATTTTCGAAGCACTGGCTCACAGTTTTCAATTTTGTGCTGTCAATACTCAAATATTTACTACATTGTTTAGTGAGGCAATATTGTGATAGGCTTCCACCATAAACTAGCTTGTTTCCACTTTTTACTTTGTTTAGCAAAATTACTAGCTCTCATTGTGGGTGAAACTTTTGTCTCACGTGATGTTTTAATTCTATCATCACAGTCAGGTGCAGTGCAGTGTTACTACTTCTTCCTTGGTTTAGGATCTCAAGTTTGAGATAAAACTGATAACAAGTCTGCAAATACAGTGACTCTCTGTGCCTGATGAATTGGGTCCTCCTTTAAGGAGAGGCATTGCTGCTATGTTGCATTTGGAAAAATGTGATTTAGAAGGTAATTTCCCAACAGCAAGCTAATTCTTGTGAGCTCTACCTTCAACACATGAAGGCACCCAAGGCAGTGCCAATCTCATGACAGCACATTCAGATACAAATTTTCCAGGAAAACCTTTTCAGCCATGTGCTTGGATTCATAAACTCCACTATTCAGATTGCTAGAACTCAGTAAGTGTGATTTTCCTATGCCCAAATTATATATTTACGTATAATTTTCTTTATCTACCTAACTCTTCCCACATTTCAGATAAAATCAAGTTTAATAATTATAACTGTATATACTTATGCCACTGGAAAATATCTGATTCTCTCACATGTAAGAAATATATGATTCATTCAATTCTCATCAGTTCATTAGAGACCGTGTGAATTTTACCCAGAGGGCAACAAATGATATGTTAATAAATGCAATTATCATAATTTTGTTAGATTGACTGTCACAATGGGAAAATACCTTACTAAAAATACAAGACTTTAAAAGAGAAATATAAAGCCAGTCTGCTATAATGAGTCTATAAAATATGTATGTGCATTTAAAGAACCATCCATTGCCCCTGTGCAGACATGCAGTGTACTTTTTATTTCAGGAAGTTAGTGATGCATGCATATGTCAAAGCAGCATGTTGTGCCATCTTCTCATTTCAATCCACAAGAGACAAAATGAATTCAACATTAAGCAAAAAAAATGATGTATTCACAGAGAGTGGGTTTTTTATCTGGATGGTCCTGCAGAGTACAGTGGGTTTCTTTGCAGCTCACAACTCAGCCATCTTACAGGTAGCAGTAATTCCTAAAGCAAGTTTACTCACAGATACCACAGGGAGTAATGTAGTGCATTTTTCAGGGTAATATTGAATAACTATTGCAAGTGGAAGCTGGCTATTTGTTAGCACAGCTGTCTAAACCCCAGTCATTCACTCTGGGGGTTGGGACAAGTGGAGCCTTAAGGCAATCACATTTTCCATTGTCCGCCCCTGTCACATCCTCTGCCTCTATAGTGTACATTTTCCTGATGCATGAAATTCTGTCTTTGGGGCAGAATGAATGATGGAAGGAAGAAAGTTGACTCTAAACTAGTGTTTTCCTCATCTTCAGTCAAGCTGGGACTGAATATCCATGAAATAATCTGAGTTGCTTGGCATTCATTGTACAGCTTCCTATTCAGTTAGAGTCATTTATCTACAAATCCTTTATGGAGCAAAGATTTGATGGCAAACTTTGGTGGGAAGGTGTGTGCAAAAGAAATGGTCAGAAGCAGTGCAAGGATAGTTTTAGTAAAATTTATTATTTTTGTATTTTTTTCATTTGTATTTTTATTTAAAAACAGGACATAGAATCATAGAATCATCTTGCAAATCGTCAAGAGCTTAAACTGGTGTCCCCGTTACTCAGTGCTTATTTCTGAATCATCAGAGCTTTGGTTACTCTGAGGTCTCCCTCGTATCTGAAAACCCTTCATAAGGAAAGAAATAGATGTCTAACAAATGTTCTGTCTTTGACAAACTGCCATTTCCAATTAAAAAGAAAAAATAAAAATATTCCACTGAAAAATTTCCAGGTAGCTTGAGATAGAAATTGAAGAAAGGCAAATTCCAAATAAGTTCTGTGGGTGGTTTTTTTTTTAATTTATTTTGTCTTTCATTATCTTTCTTTCTTTATATATATATATG
>NW_009921971.1:0-18873 GCF_000696875.1 Nestor notabilis
TAAACTTGCCTGAACTGTGCCAGTTGTCCGCCAATTTGCGTAAATATACCCCCTTGCCTTTTATTTTAAACGTACTAGAAGTCTCTGATCACATGGGATCACCTCTTGGAGAATTCATCTTGATCCTTCCAAAAAACAGCCCTGCCTTTTTCCTCTCCTCTAACTTTAACGAGGGGACAAAAGCCCAGTGCTAGCATTAGAGCAGTTTGTGAACTGAATCTCAGCAAACAGAGGTTAACGTTGTGCTTTTGGCTTGAACTATATGTAGGTTTGAGACCTTCTCGACCAGAATGTCTTGGGGGATTCCAAACCCACGCATGTAATTTGCTTTATTTTTATCCTATTATGTTCTCTTACACCTTTCGTCTTCCTCGCCTCTCCTCACCCCCCTGTGGCAAGGAATCATTCTCCAGTTTCTGAGCTTCCTCATGCCACTTCCAACTATGCAAATTCCCACTCTAGATTTGTTTGTTATTGTTAGTGATATAATTCGAGACCATATGGATAAATAATGAATTAAAATGCCATGCATGCATCTGAATTTGATACCTGGAGTGCTGAATACAAGTACAGGGGTAGAGGGAGAAATAAGATCTAAATGAGTATCTCCCCGTGTATCACTTCAGAATTACAAGGGGCTCATTTGCTTCCTAATTAGGTAAAGTTCCACTGGAAAATAAACCAGAAACTTGCCTTGGGGTTGGAGAAAGAAGCATCAAAACCTGGCTGGAGCAGCACTGCCCCACTGAGTCCAGGATGGTCAGAAGCATCCACCCAAGGGGAACTTGCCTCTGTCATTTACCTGGGCATCCCTAAAGTAAATATTTGTGTGTTGTCGTTTGTAACCGTTTCCATGCTGGTAGATCAGTTCAGCTGAAAAGTTTAGCTGTGGCTTGGAGAGAACTGAGAGGACAGTTGCAGTGGTCGCCCACCCCCTTGTGTATGTCAGCCGTAGCTCTGGGCTCAGAGTGCTCTGGCTCTGCATCCAGAGCTGTTCCAGCTGCGAAGGACTTGAAGGCTTTTGAGTGCTCTGGTTGTGCCCTGTGCGCTCTGTGTCTGCGCTGCTATGTACGCTGTGCTGGGTCATGCAGACTTGTACAGGTAGGAGGCACATTCACAAGTCTAGTTCAATATCATGATTTAATGTGTTTCACTTCAAGTGAGTTATTTCAGTCTCAGCCCGGTGCACGTGAGATCAGTCTCCCAGCATCATTCACTCCCAGGGCTGTGGCGTGGGTTGTACACCTCGTACGCTCTGTACAGAGTGCACACAAGGGCTTTTGTGGGTTTACATTTTGTCAGTGTCTCACGTCATTATCTTGCCATTCACCTTCCTGATAAAGAAAACTTGGAAGTACATTTGTGACAGTGTTGTTGCAGCCATGGCTTAGCACGTGTGACACAGGAGAGAGCCCCTCCCTGTTCCTCCCTGTCCCATTGCTGCTGTTAAATCCTTCACCTCTGCAGGCTCCAGCTTTGCCTTCTGTGAAACGGGCACCTCTGTCCTCATCTGTCTGTGTGAAGCATGTTGTGATCAGAGCACAGAGTTTAGTCTGTCTTATTTTGGAAGAATATGTTTTGTCCCAGGTATTCCAGTGGGATTTGCTTCCTGGGCATGTTTTGGTGTCACATAAGGTGACCATAACTGTACTCTTAGGTCTTAAAATGCTTTTTCCTTTATTTTTTCCCCCTTCTTTTTCCTCTTGGGGGTGACCATTGCTAATGATTCATTTCAGTGCTGCCTATGGATTTGGCAGTGACTGATGGTGCTGTGAAACCTGATACAGCTACTTGAGCTCAGCAAAGCTATTTAAATTGCTTATTAGGTGTGAGCTGAGCTATTTAAACTGTTGGTTTAGTTCACCCTACTAGGCAGCAAGGTAGTGTCAAGTTTTAGGAAAGTAATTTACATGTTTAAAAAAGAAAAAAGGTAAAGCCTGTCATTCAGGGGCTGTGTAAACAATGTCGTACCCAAAAAAACCCCAAAACCCAACCAAACAAAAAGAAGGAAAGAAAGCGTCCAGGAAAAAAACCCCTGCTTCCGTGCCTATTATTCCTTCTGGCTGAAAACCACTGTGTTTAAGTCAAGCCACTGTTAAGGATCTTACTGGACAAATGTTTACTTAAAAGGGAACAAATAGTTTCCTAAATCACCACTTTCTTCTACACAGCGCATCTGATGATTGCTGTTGCTACAGTAGTCTTAGAGCTTAAACTTTAGCCATTTCAAACCCACAGTGTTATGCAGTTCCAGCTGTAGAAATCTGTGCCTGAAAATACCATCAGATTGTCTCTGGGTGTTGCAAGCTGAGGGCTAACACAACCAAGAAAGGTGCTGCCTTGTCTGCGGCTCTGGCTTTAGTGAGCTAAACCTGCTCATTTAATAGCTGTGATCTGATTGAATTTGACCTCAATTTAAGTAGTCTTAAGCTAACTTTCCAGTTATAAAGATGATTCAGGTTTAGTTATTAGATGATTTAAGGAGGTGTTGGATAGCTGCTTCGTATGTGCTTACATTCTTTTACTGTTTTAATTTCTTTAGTGTCATTTTCTTTCCTTACCTGTATGTTACAAAATATTTCTTGTTATGAGGTGTGTGACAAGTATCCACTTCGGATTAGACCTGTAAATCACTTCACTGCTGCTGAGGCTGTTCTTTATATTATCTGTTGGATTAAAACTCAACTAATTTAAATACCCTCCAGCAATAAAATTGGTTTTAAATCTGTTTTATAAATCATATCAAAATGAAAATCAGGCCTCTGTGTGTTAGAAATTATTGTAGAAAGCTGTACAACAGTGTAGAATTGTGTGCTGCACAGGTTAACAATGAACTAGCTCATAGTACATTTTCCTTTTGGCTGATATAATATGGCTTCTCTGTGGGGCTAATGTGGTAAATGAGTCCCATGAAGCTGGGGTCCATCCGTAACTCCCCCAGGTGGGCTTTGAGCCCACACCTTCCTCTTGGAAAGTGGGAAAAGGGGATTTTCCAAGCCTGTATCAAGCAATGAAGTAACCTCATCTTAAGGAGACTGGCCTCATGAACAGAACTCTGCCCCTCCTGTAATACTTTAATGAAAAGGTGCAGTTGGGGGCCTATATTTCTGAGAGCAGTCATATGTAATGTTTTTATTATGCAGTGACATTTAAGAGCGTCAGGAAAGCCTGCCTTGCACTCTTCCCTTCTGCTGTAACGCAAATAGTAACGTCCATTGGCCAATATAGGGCTTTATTTGGGGAGTAAAAGGCAAGCAAATGGGAGAATGAGGAAAGAAGAAGGTGAAGGAAGCAGAAGATGCGATGAAGTTAGTGTAACAGGAAGACATTAATTTTGGACGGTGTTCAAGCTGGCCTCTTGTGGTACCAGCAGTACTTTAGATACCATGGTGATAAGCTTCGCCTAAGAAGCTCTGTAGCGGGGAATAGTGTGCTGCAGAGGAAATATACCTTGGCCATCGTCCAGCTCCCACTGAAATCCACAGGAGTCTCACACCAGCTCCCTCCAAAATTTGTCCGAGCCATCTGTCCATGAGGGAAGGGGGCATCCTGGGACCTGGGAGTGGCGGGCAGGTAACAGCACCTGGGTTTCACTGCAAAGCCAGTGTCCCTCAAAGCAGGGCTGGAATGTATGCTTAAACACATCTGAGTTGGTACTGTGAGCTCAGGGACTATCTTTGGAGGCTTTAAGGACATCAGCTTTGGTTCAGTTCCTAGCCTAGCTCAGGGGGGCAGATTCCATCAGACATCATCCAACTGGTGATGGTATTCCAGGAAAGGGACTGAGATTTGAGAGATACTGAGGCTGTTAATCTCATGGTTTTTGAAGCAGCTGGCTGGGGATGCTTGGTTCTTCATAGTTCCATATGTAGCTATTTCCATTTTGCAGAGTGGATATAAACTGCTGCTGTTCTGACTTGGGGTATTCAGTATCTCCGTGTACAGATACAAGTGTCTGTACAAAATCCAATGGAAAAGTTGGGTCCAGAGAACTTTGAGTTCTGGAGCAGGATGTTGGGTTCACTGAAATGGATGGGAAAACTCCACTGAGCTCAACAGCATGTATAAAACCTGTTACAGATAGTCCCTTTCTTACATTTAGCATAATTTAACTAAAGACAGAAAGGCAGGGAACTTGCTGGGGTGGGAGAAAGGAGGAAAAAAAAAGAGCAAATAGCTAGATCATCATCAGGATTTGTGTGTGCTTAGGGGTTTGGTGTGGTTGCATTCAGGTGAGTGAACAAACCTGTAATGCTGGAGCGTTTCATCCAACTTTTCCATCAAGCGAGAGATCTCGTCACCTCTCACACAATTATGTGAGGAGTTTGTAACAGTGCAGATAGATGCATGTAACTGAATTTTTGCAAAGATCTCTTGTGTGAATAAGCTCCAAGGAAAGCATGGGATTGGGAGAAATTACTAAACATGCTAATAAAAAGTAGCAGAAAGAAATGATGAAGGAATGACTGGTATGAAAGACACAACAGGTAAAGAAAAAAATCCTGAGGTCTGCTAGAGGTAAGTTCAGCAAACTACAACAGGAAGAAGTCTGCCAGTACCACAACTAGTTTGAGTGTCCTGGTGCAAATTTCATCAAAATTTGCTCACATAGACAATGCTGTATAAAGAGTGGACACAAAGAACACTTAATGCTAATGATCATAGTCAAGTCGCTTTCAGGTACTAACCTAATTAATTACCACTGTTAATATGATTATCTCTTGAGGAAAAAAATTATAAATAAAATATCCTTCTCAAAGTTGGGATGTCCCTTAAGCCCTTCTTTCTATTTGAAGAGAGAATGGTGAGTAGGTCTCCTGACAACAAAGGTATCATTTGAAATGTTAAGAAGAATTATTTGATGTTCAGCTCCTTTAAACTGAAAGTAGTTTTAACTGGTATAAGATCTGACAAAGTGTTCAAGCATACTCCCAGCATGCCTAAAACAGGCAGAGAGGAGCAAAGAGTTTGCTGAGAACCCAAGAGCAAGGGCATCAGCCTGGTTTTGCATCTAGGTTTTCTGCAGTGCTGTGTATTCATTTTATTCATTCATTTGGCTCTATTAATGCAGTGCCTACAGTAGCCTCACCCATGAATGTATATTTAAGGACACGTAAGCATTTTGAAACAGCTGTTGGTTTTTCTGTTGACTTTGTGATAGGGCGGGTGCGGAGTGGGAAGGTCCTTGGTCCCAAAGGTTGCTACACAGGCAAATCTCTGCTTGCTTTCACCTCTGAATGCTGTCCATTGCGTTTGTGCACTGCAAATGCAGCAGTTGACTTGTTTATACTGTGTTTTCGTTGTGGCTCTTTAGGATGTAAATGTGCTTAGGGGAACATATTTCAACTCTGCTTCCCTGATAATTCAGCTGTACCCTGTAAATAGCTGACAATCCTGTTATTAAATCTCAGAATGTGACAAGGCCACTGCCTTCAAATGAAGACAGGAAGCATTTAAACTTCAGCGTTACAGAAGCACTTTTAATGGCAAAAGCAATTAGGCAGGGACTAGACTATTAGTATCAGGCAGGGTTACTGCTGCGCCATAGACACATCACCCAGCACAGGTTAGCGACAGTATGAGTAGGGGTTGTGTAATATGTACTCATGCAAAATGTACAAGATGAGACTGGATGATGCAGTTGATCTTTGATTATATTTTTGGTGACACATCCTAGCTGCTCTCTGCCTGTTTGTAAGAGAAATCTGCCCGCTGCTGCTGGCTCGGATGCTCTGTGCTTAGCTCATGTGTGACACGAGTCACTGGCTGCTTACTCCTCATTGACGTAGCAACTATTAGAGGCTATTGGACCCTCTGGCATCACTTGGAAATGTTTTGTAATGGTAATTTTGCCACTGGGGTCAGGATTTAAATGAAGACAATATTTTAAATAATTGATGCTTGAGGTGTTCTAGGATTTGTTTAAAGAACAAACGGCTCCTGCTGGATGACATCACTGCGCGGGACAGCCTGCTTACTGACTCATAGGGGAGCAGGAGGCTCTGCTGTGTAGGTGTTTTAGGATTTGTAGGCTTCATGGTGAAGGCTGGCAAGACTGGGAGCTTTAGCTGCAAAACAACTATGGCTTTGTCATGAAGAACGAGCAGATTTGACACAGGGGTAAGAGGGCCTGGCAATGGAGGTGAGAGCAGAAGTGACTGCCGGTAACGGTGCAAAGCTTGTTCACTTCAGTGGTAATGCATCCCCCTTTCCTGCCTCCCCCACACACTAGTCTCATTTTATTTATTTGATGTGGCTTATCAAAATGCAAGATTGTAAGAATTTCTGAAGGGACAAACTGTTTTCTTTCCTTCTGGAAGTTTCACTGCAGCCTGCAGAATTTAGACACTCGAACCCTGCTTCAACTCAAAAAGGAATTTTCTGTAGAAGTTGCACTTTTCTGCCTACAAATCAAGGGGCCGGAGTGAGCCTCTGGAGCTGCTGGGTGTTGTTAGTATTTGCATTATAATAATAGAAGTCCTGCAACTGCATTCTTATCAGGCGAGGTTTAGTATATCAGTGCAGCAAGACAGCAAAGACCTCTGTGGAATGTGTTTAAAAATATGTAGCCAGCTTGTAAAATATTTTTTCCTAAAACTGCTTCTGTTTGTACTGAGGATCCTTCCTTATGGACTGTGGGATGGTGTGTATGAGTACCTACTGTATACATACTTGTTTGTCTCTGCTTGACACTTTGGAGTAGATTCTCCTCAGATATGAAACACTGTATTTCTTGGGGGGAAAAATACATACGATTTGAATCTTGTATAGCTCTGAAGGGAACTAGTAATAATATTAGGTGGAGGTGTGAGCATCTTATTTTCAGTATTCATTAGTTACTGTTTCTCCCCTGGAAGAAGAACAGGTAGGGTAGCCGGAACTGGGGGTACTAAAGCAAGGCTTTTCCTTCTGAAAACATAGTACTTCAAGATGTACACTCCCTCTCTTCATATTAATCGTGTTGCAGTGACTGACTCGAGTTACTTGCTTTCAGTGAGTTGCTCTGTAACAGCAACACTTTGTT
Source organism: Nestor notabilis (assembly GCF_000696875.1). Classification (NCBI taxonomy): domain Eukaryota; kingdom Metazoa; phylum Chordata; class Aves; order Psittaciformes; family Psittacidae; genus Nestor; species Nestor notabilis. The sequence goes on from NW_009921971.1 coordinate 7,025, forward strand.
TGTTGCCTTCGTTTCATTCCCTGGTCTTATCAGGCTCTTGTATTCCGGCTTCCCACTATAAATCTGTTGTATGCGTCTAAAATGTCTCCCTGCAGTTGTTTAAGTGAGAACATGTGATCTGTTTTGTGATACTGAAAATTGTCAATGAAAGCAGTTCAAAAAAACAGGAGCAAGTCTCTGAGATGAGACGTGCAGAACGTTCCCAGCCAGCGCCCAGGGCTGTGCTGGGGCTCTGGGCTGCTGGGAGGGAACGTGGGGAGAGTCTGACACCTTCTTATTGTTTATTTTGGAGAAGATGATGTGTGAAGACGAGGCGGGAGCTCTGTGCGGGTGGCTAGTTTAGATGCTGGTGTAAAGATGGCAACAGCATAGTTGTCGCTCTGTCTCTGCCTTGACTTCACCCCATCTCTAACCAGAATGTACTTATCCACTGCTCCTCCACGTAAAGCCCCCACCTCTTACGCCTTCACATAGTCCAAACCCCTGGTAGCCCCAAGGCTGAAACTCCTCCCTGACCTTCTAGGAGATTTCTGCCCAGACAGGGCATCCCCAGCGTGCTCACAGGCACAGCGTACACCCACAGGCACAGCGTACACCCAAAGGCACAACCATTGCCCTTCGGTGTACAAGGAGGAGATAAAAGCATCTTTGGACTCCATTTAGATACATGTATAATACAGTGATTGTCATAATTAAAGCCCCCTCCTCCAGGTAGGATAGTGAGAAATTTCTTTTGTTATCAAACAATAAAGGAAATATAGTTGCCTGAAACTTTACAGCACACAGGTGAATGAGAGCTTCTCTTTTAATGCTTATTTTATTTTGTGTTTGACAGCTGTTTGTCACTAATGTAGTCCATTACAAGAGAGAGCTAGCATTCCGTTGCCTGTTGTTGATACAGGTGGTCTTCATAAACTTGAATTTAAGCTATGTTCTAAAAATGCTAACACATAAAAAGGAGTCTAATTTGGTTTATGGTCCTTTTCAAGATGAACAGAAACTGGCTTGACTGAGAACAGGGATTTGTTACTTCACTACACCCACCCAAATTCAAGGTAATTCAATTAAAAGCTTCAGTCTCTAATCCCAGTTACAACTGAAACACAATAGCTGCTGTGCGGAGGTCAGATCCCACATTCCAGAAAGGGAGCTGTTTGTTTGGGAGTTATTTTGGGTGGATGGGGAGGCTGCTCATCTCCTGCTAGGCAGATCCAGAAGTGTGTGTGAGTCTGTGCTTCCTCGGGTAACTTTCCTTTCCCCTCTGTGCCTCTTCCACCTTCCTTTGTACTTTCTAGCAGGGTAATGGGTGTTTGTGCATGATGTGAAAAGTCGCTTTGTCTTTTGAGAGATCTGAAGGACAAATAATGTCTTTAAAGTTTCTGTGCGAACCTCAAAGATGTTCCCTGGACAGAAAGTTCTGAGTATCTGGGTTTTGTGACCTTCAAAATTGTGTATTATGGAAGATGCATCAGCTTTCAAGAACTTAGTTGTATGCAGCCTGATGCTCCCAGCAATCTCTCTTGCCTTGTTTTGCCTCTCCAGACTGTGGTTTTGCGGAGGGCTGTGGGGTGGGCTTACTCCTTCAGCTGGACCGAGCTCCTTGTGAAGCCTGGGGTAAACACCTCTCTTCCAGTTGTTTTTACCGTCTTTTCCCTCTACAGAGAGATCTATTCTGTATTTTTCAGTCTTGGAGCAATAATCCTGCATATGTATTGTTCAGATCTTTGCACAAACTTCTCTCCATTGAGTTAGAAATTAGCATTTCAAATTCTATGGGGGAGAAGTTGCCAAAGTTTTTATATTTTAAGCTTAGAGTTTGGAATGGAATCAAAATATCTAATCCACTTTGCATTCCCTGCTTAGTCTTTCTTCCCTGCTTTATGAATTGGCATCCTTGTCCTTAGGAGGTAGAGCAATATTGTGCAACTCCATTAAGTCTTCTCCCATGAAATATCAAAGTAAAATTGCCCTGATTTGCAGCACACTTTCCAATAACTGTTAAGTTAGCAGGAGTGGCATGAGGTTGTACTGGAAAGAATTTATACTCATCAACTGCTTTACAGGATGACCTCTGATTTATTGGCCAGAAGAGAAAATAGACACATGACTGCTGGGAATGATTTGGGATGGTTCTGTGCTGCCTGTTATCCCTCAGAAGAACGGCTGATTTCCATGAGTTAGAGTGGTCCAAACTTTGCACCTTGGATCTAAGTTACTTTTCTTCCCATTCTTTCCTTTTTCCACCTCCTTTTGGCACTCCTTCTTCCCTTGTAGTGACTTTGGAGCTGCTGCAGCTCCCTGTAGGGTGGATAGCCCAGCTGGTGCCCAGGGCAGCAGCAGCTCCAAGCCTGGGTTAAAGTGTTGGCTGGGGAGGCACATGGAAAAACACGGGGCTGGTGTGGGTTGTCTAGGGAGAAACAGGCAACTGAAATGCTCTTCTGCTGCCTTTCGGGGGTAGTAAAACTTCCTAAAAGAAATCTGTGTTTAGAGAGATCTATAATAGAGGCCTTACAAGTCAAATGAATTTAATTCTTAGGGTGCTAAAGTGTGAATGTGCAAAAGGCATAGTAAGAATTTCTCACCAGTTGGCACCTTCTCCTCAGTGGTTGAGTGAGTACTTGATCCATTTTGCATGCTAACACCAGGCACTAATTTTAGATCACAAGGACTATAAAGAGTTCAGTTTCTAGCTCTTGACTTGCTATAATTTACTTATGGCAAATAGGGGAAACACGTGCATAAACTTTTTTTCAACCCCCAGCTAGGGAGGTCTCTGCTTCTGCTAACAAGGAATGTCCCACCATGAGAGTGCCCTCAAAACAAATCTCTGCAGAATGCAAGACATGATTTTTTAGTCCTATTTTAAAACAAATGTTCAGAATTTTGTTCAGAAAATTAAGCAGAAGGTCATTTAAATTGTGTACTATGGGTTATTATTCTAGCATAAAAATCTGTCTAGAATTTACGAGCTGATTTTGCACACATTCGTTTGGTATAAATAGGCAATAACTTAGAGCAAAAGAGGATCAGGCCTCCAGCATGTACTCTCCTGTTGGTTTCAAGTGTGAATTCACTGCTGCATAAATCTCATAAAAGGTTCAAAGCCCCACAGCAAAAGTATTAGTAAAGGATGCAGCCATAAGCAGGTTGTGTTATCTGGGATGCGTATCAGCCTGACGTATTATCCATCGGGTGCTTTGTTAGCATTTGGTAAATACGATGAGCTACCAGCTCTGTGCTGAAGTGGCACTGCAGAACTTAGCAATGGCTTATCCAGACTGCAGGGAGCAGGATGAGCCACTGGTCACCATCCAGCTGGTTTGTTTTGTTTCACAGGATTGCTGGGGCATGGTTCTGTCTTCTTCCGGTTGATTCCTTTTCTGGGAGTAGACAGCTAACTGCATATAGTGCATGTGTAGTCCATGGGCCAGGGCTTGGTATGTGGCTACCTTAAATAATAGGACAATAACTTCTGTGTGTTTTCAATTTGAGAGTAGAGAAGGATTTAGAAGAAAATAGCAGGAAAATAAAGTATATGTATCAGTGCTGCCAACTCACAGGGCAGCCGGCATATCAAGCAGTAAATAGTGGCAACTAAATAAGGGCAGTGCAGAATAGCTAGAACGAGGCGTGTTATCCCCTGGCTATCACAGCAGCACTGTGCTCCAGCTGAGGACCCAGCACACAGCCAGTTTCATCAATAACTGTGTGATACCCGCAGGCCCTTGAGCCTGCACCGAACAGGAATCCTGGGAGAGAGCAGCCCCAGCGTGCAGGCCCATCCATGCCCATCCTTTTTATCCCAGTTCATGGAAAGAATATTTTAGATCATCTCATCCTTTAAACATTTTGGTAAGTGTTAATATACTTTCAGCACAGTGGAAATAATCACCATATGGCTGTAAGATTTGCCATCTGTCCAGAGATGCTGAAATACAATTAGTCCCTATAGTCCATTTATCAATCTATAAGTGACAATATTCCCAGTCCTGGCAACTTTGCCTGCTGACAGAATCAGCACTTGTATAGGCCTACCTGTCCGGCCCTATTATAATCAATATATAAATGAGAGAGAAAAAATCCAGTCATTCAGCTGTGTCCTTCACCCTTGACAGAAAGGGGAGGAAAAGAAGTCTATATTGGTGTAAATGAGACTGAGGAAATGGTATGCCTTAATTTTTGTAGGACTAATTGGATTTTTATGTCTAGTAGACCTTAATTTCATAAGGCAAAGCCAGATTTACTTGCAGTCTTTCAATGAAGAAATAACAGCAGGACAGAATGTGTCACAGGGGAAAAAAATATTATTAAATCCTCTCCTGTTGTATTAACTTCCACAGCACAAAAAAGCTAAATGTTCTAAACAGGAGAAATGTGATCATTAGCATCAGACAGGTAAGAATTCATTTTTCCAATGTTTCTTGTTTGACTTCATAATAGGGAGAAGATGGTTTTTCAGCAGAGCAAGTGATTTTTTGGAAAAAAGGTCCAGGCATTTTAGTTTTAACATTGCAAATGATCTGACACTATCAGGGGTCTGACTTTGCTCCTGCAATTCCAGCCCTTGGCAGGTGTCCCAGCCTGGCTGCTCAGGATTGTTACCTCCTTAAAACTTGGGTTAGATTTGTAATGACTGATGCATGTCCAGAAAAGAACTTGTTTGGTTTTATACATTACCCAAACTCATCTAGCATAATAACTTTATAGTAAGAACGTGTGCTATGTTTTGTTTATTGTACAAATTTTCAGCCAGCCCACATTGATTTTTGAGACTCTGCTGACAGGAGAATGTCTTTTTTTAATGTATTTTATTTTTACATATATATATATATATATATATGCATTATAGCCTGAAGTTATGGAACCTGCATTGCTTGAAAAAGGCTGATACTTGAAATTGAATCCTCCCATAGCCCGGACCTCATATAACCTGTACCTCACATAACCCTCAAAGTTCGAGGCATTGGCATGCAGAAATCAGAAGCGCCAAGGGAGCAGGACTGCAGGGATCAAAATAATTGACTGTTGAGGTTCAGGAATTTCTGGGGTAAGTTTCTCCCAGCATTACCTGTAAAGATGTGCAGGTTGTGGTATCAGCAAGTTGTAGAGGTTTGGTTTTGTGGTTTTACTGGTATGGGGTGGGTTTTTTTGTGACAAGGGGAGTAGTGGGGGTTTTGTTTAGTTCCTGCTGTGTTTCTCATGAATAAGCTGTTGGTGAAGATTTTCAGACTTAGTAGTTTTTCCCTCTGAAGTTCAGGAGATTACCAGAGGATCTTCACTTTTGTGCTGGGGTTGCTGACAGCTTTTTATACCAACAAATAAATGTACATATCTGAGATCTGTACTGTAAATCTGATGGCAACAGATGGTGTTATATTTTTAAAGATTAAAGTGAATAAGCTTCTAAATGTTTGAAATTTCCTTTGCGTTTTTAACTTGAAGCAGAAGAAATGTGTCATTCCATGATCTTATTGGCTGCTAGTAAGTACATTAGTTTCAAGAACCGGGTCCCTCAGTTCCTTAGAGAGGTGCTGCCTGTGTGCCAGCAGCAACCAAAGTATTCTGGTGGTTGATTGTCTGTTAAAATTACCAGAAAATAGAAATCTGTTTTTTCAGATGTTCTAATTCCAACTACATTGAGGGGAACAACGCTGGCTTTAGCTGTGCTTGTTCATGCCCAGCACCTTGCCCTTTCCCAACTGCAGCTGTGAGCAGTGAGCATAGGGGATGCGCTTGCACTGGAACCCCTTCTGCTGCTCTCAATACACCGTCTTTTTTGTCTTCTAGATGGTTTGCTGTAGAAGGCGACTGGTAGCAACAAATCTATTTAAACATGGCAGTGCTGTTGCCAGCCCGGTGCTGTTCTCAGCATGAGCAAGTTGGTACATGTATGGAAAACCCAGTGTGGGCATCAGTTTGCATCTTTCTAATCTCTTACAGAGTAAATTGCTGATTCTTTAATTGCTTTTAATTTTTGCATGCTTAAGTTCCATTAAAGGCATATATCCTTGTATTAAACCATCTGTTGGCACCCTTTTTCTTGCAGTCTGATAAAGCACTCAGACCTGAGTGTTTTATTAGCCCAGGTGCTCTGGCAGCATCTCTGGTCACAGCGTGTACCAGCGCAGGGCGCACACCGTGCCCTGCCTGTGCTGCCTGCACATGGTGGTGGCCACCGAGACAAGCAAACCCCTATCGTTTGCTTCTGACATTATGGTCTGTAGAATTCCTTATTTGATCCTTTAGGCAGTAGATAAAAGAGTTACACAACTTGTTCTTTAAACTGAACTGACTGGCTTTCACCCCCCTACCCCAGAAGAAGTGGAAGAAAAGCCTCAGGGGAGAGCATTTGAATAGGGCATGGGAAAGCATATTGATAATTACATGCATGGATTAGTGTGCCTAAGAACTCCCCTCCTTGGATCTGCTGAGTTCCGTGGCTTTTGAAATAATGGAGTGTTTAATCATATTATTCTGCAATAGTGAGGTTTTGATTATGCTACTGATTAAAAATCAACTTTTCAGGTTTCTTCGTGTGAAGATAACCTCATCTGCCATGCACATTCTTACAGCATGGGAGGAAAAAAGTCCTAAACATAAAGATGCTGTCCTGCATCAGTGGGTTTTACATGCAAAAACATGTATGTGGGCTTTCACTTCAATCTTCTGTTTGTAGTTACAATGTATTTTGATCATATATCCTGTGACATTTAATCTCTTAATTTTTTAAATAAACACCACATAGCACACACAACCTCAGAGTGTCCCCAGCTTTCTGCCACACCGAACACAAAGTGCAGGATTAGTAATAGTAATGTAGCCTCCACGAAAGGATTTTCCTGCTGGTTTACAAATGCAAAATAAATTACTGTCTTCTTCCAGAATTGTGTCACGTTATTTTCTCTTCCTTGATCATTTCTCACCAGTGCTAACTCTAGATGTGTATGCTGTCTGATGCGTGGTGAGGAGGCCCAGGAGCGACTGGGGCTGCTGGCACCTCACTTCGTCTTTTTGGATGGTGCTTGAGGAGCTTCATGCATTTCAGATCTGTACACTGGCTCCTTATTTCTCCTTGTAAAACAAAGCAACCCTCTGCCATGGTGTTTTACCCATGCATGAGAAAATTCATGGTGGCACAGAGCTGTGGTTTCACTTGGGTTTGTTTGGGCTGCTCTGACAGCAGCAGAGGCTGATGTGCATCCCGTGGGGGTGAGCAGAATGTTTCCCACACATGGGTACCCCTCGGCTGGCGCATCCCTGCACACCCCACTGTAATGAGCTAATGTGGGGTCCCTCCTGCTCAAGCCTCCCTGTGCTGTGGCAGAGAGTCTCTTGCCAAGAGCTTTCCAGAGCAGTCTCGAACATGTAAAGTGCATGGGCAGTGCGTTCCAGTGCTTCATCTTTCCCAGCACCAGCTGCATGGGGAGATTTTGGTGCATGCAAGCAGGTTTGTGAGCCAGAGATGGGGACTTGTAACAAACTCAGTGTCTCCTGGGTTTGTGCCTGTTGGGGACTGCTGGCACCAAGCAAGGTGCAGAGGGAGGCTGCTCTCCCTCTCCGACAGACTTGCTCTCTCTACTCCAAGATTTACACTTTCAATTTACAATGGCAGTCTCTTCCTGAAATATTACAATGCAAACATTGTGCCACAGAGGAGGCTGTGCTAAAAGCATTAACTCTACTGGAGCTGGGGCACACCCGGAGGATGTAATTTTTAACTGATCCAGAGAAATCGGAAGGCTGTTCATGTGCTGATGCAGCCTCGTTTGTCAACAAGGGTAGGAGAGGTGCTGGAGGTAAACAGAGTCCAAGTTTGAATTTAGTCCTATGTAAAATGAGAGGCTTTGTAAACATTACTGGGGGTGCAAATTTATGGATCCTTTTTAAATGCCTGCTCAGGAAAAATCCCTGAAATAATCAGAGTTACACAATCAGTTTCACACATGCCTCAGCCTGTTGGGTTTTTTCCTAATAAATAACCTTACCTGTAGAGGATTAGTTTGGAGTCCTCTCAGTTCCTGTCACTTGTATATCCACAGTGTCTTGAAAGGTTCATGGCCATCTGGAGATAGCCCAAGAATGAAGTGTGAGTTTCTCCACTGCCCAAGTTAAGCCTTTTAATTTGTATATTGACTTCATAAAGGCATAATGGTATTGTGAGATCTCACAGATGTTACAGTGATTTTCATACCGAGAGCTTCTGTCCTCAAGATGTATTCTTATGGACTTACTCAGAAATTAGTTCAGTTAATGTCTGTGCTTTTAACAGAAAATTCCTCTTTAGCTAGCTAGGGTTTTTTCCTTCATTTTTCTGTCTAACTAACTGGAACTATTATGTTTCCTATAAATGCAAGAAGCACTTTTGCTAATTACGTTCTGTTGGTTGAAATAATAATGCCTGTAAAAGAAGGAAGCTTGATGGACTTTTCTGCATGAATTTCGTATATTTCTGCAGGTGAGGTGATATCAAGTATAAAGTGGGCACCAGAGAATTGTGAATGTGGTTATTGGAACGAGTTGCACGACCTTGCCCTTGATTAGTGCTTCTGCCAGACTCAGCACTTCTTTTCAACCCCATCATGAGATCGGTCTGCTTACAAAATAGGAATTTCAGCAGCTGAAAGACTGAAAAGAAGGACTTTGAGTGAATTATATTTTAAAAATAGCTGTTTTCTTGTTTTCTCTTTTTTTGGAATCGTGTTTATTCTGTAATACTAGTCTGGGTTGTTCAGAAGTTGTTCTCTGTACTCTTCTCTGTACCCACAGTTCCACCCTGGAGCAGAGAACACCAAAGCTTGGCTAGCAGAGTGCCAACAAATGCAGTTTAAGGGGTGCCTGCACTATCTAATTTTTTTCAGAGAGAATAAAAAGAGCAAAAACCCAAGTGCAGTTGTCCCCTGCTAGTCCAGCCTATCAAATCTCCTGTCCCTTGTGTACAACAAATATTGAGTCTTCCCTCTTCAATCTGTGCGCACCCTTCCTGCCCCGGATTCCTTGGGGTTGGTTCTCCTTCCAGGTAATTTTAGCTATGGAAATACCTGCGTGAGGAGAACTGTTTTCATTGCAGCACAAACGGGAGCTGCCCAGGTCTGTGGAGCCAGCAGTGCTTGGCTGCAGGAGGGTGGTTTGCAGGGCTGGCATCCTGTCCCACCTTCCTTCACATCATGTAGGAGCCGTTGTTAAAACCACTGTTAACTTCTCTCTGGTCTGTTAATTTTTACAGGAGTGTCTTGTTGAGTGGTGAATATTCAGCTGTTTATTTAACCTTTTAAATTCATGTAGTCAAAACCTTCCCTGGGTAGAAGCTCTGGTATATAAAAGCCCTGCAATGATGGTGATAGCAAAGCTGCAGAGAGGAAATGAGGCAATTTAATTTTATTTCCAGGCTTGCTACTGGCTCTGTTATCCCAGGATGTCATCTTGCTCTCAATGGCTGTTTCCTCAGGTGTAAAATGGAGCCATTACCCACCTGCTTGCTTCATGCTGTGAGTTTTGCACCCTTGCAAGTTGAAACAGGCTCTTCACTTCTGCTGGTTGTGTACACTGGCACCAGGCACCACAGCCTGCCTTGTGGCAGCTGATGAGATCTGAATGACCTGGATTAATTAACATATACCAGTTTGGGAAGGGAGCAAGCTGCCTGCTTTCATAATGCCTGTTTGCTGCTACCACATCTGTGAAATGGGCAGGTTTAGCGTTCCTCTCTCCCCAGCAACGCGTATTGCCCTCGCTGGCTGAGCCCAGCCTGGTCCCTGACCCCAGCCATGAGCCGGGCAGGGATGGGCAGTGAGGGTACAGTGTATCAGGGAACTGGCCTGTGGTGGTTGGATTTGCTTTGTTTGTGGCAAGTGTGACTTGTCTTGGCTGGAGCACATGTGGGGAGGCAAGGAGGGGTCCTCCGACTCATCCTGTCATCAGTAAGAAGCTAATTCATGTGGTTTTCCAGTCCCTGAAAGATTTGATCCAAGATGGTGCAAGCGTTCAGTATGTAACAGGCTAGAGGACAGCAGACTTGCTCTTTTGCTTTGAGCAAAGATTGATTTCACGTATAAACTGCAACCAGTGTGCTGATCACCATGTGCCACACCGTGAGCTGTAACTTGTCCCCACAGCAGTTACGTCCTTCATCAGAGGTCTGCCTTTACTTGGACTTTGGTGTTTTGGGGAGAGGGTTTCTTCAAAAGTTTAAGGTGTGTCAACATCTCTGAGTAGCGTTACGGGCAGATGGAACAGTATTTTCATAGGTAGTTTTTAGGCATCATTACTAGCCTGGACTTTCATTGAGATCAGTATTTCAAATAGGAGAAAAATCTCCATCCATGAACTTGGGGGCCGTCACACAACAGTGAAGTTCAGACAGGCAAGGCAGGAGCCTGGCAGGGCAGCAGCACCCCGAGGCATGGGGACCCCTGGTGCCAGCTCTGCTGCCAGCTGAAGGGGGACATTTGGTGACTTCTGGGGTCTTGGAGGAGTGACTGGGGACCTAGCTGCTTTCAAGGGGCTGGATATACTTATTCAGTGTTCTTTGGGACTGAAGGCCAAGTCTGCCTCGCTGATGTGCTCTTAGCCCTTGGAGCTGTGCATGCATTTTGGGAAGTCAGAGGCACAGGTACTGATTGGTGGCTTTGGGAGCTGGTGTCGTTACCATCCTGCTTTCACACCAGAGATGAGGGCAGCTGTCGGGGGGCCAGTGGGAACGCCATGTGTGGGAATAGTGCTCCTCTGCTTAGCAACATTGCTTATTTTTTAATTATCATAAATAAACACAAATGGCACTCCAAAACACATTATATGTGAAGATACACATAGAGGATTAGTTCTTTTTATTGTAGTAGTAGCAGTGATCAGTCCAGATAACTATTGACTCCAAATTTTTCATGTTGTTTTTTTAGCAAATAAAATCTTTCGTATTGTGACCAATGATGGGAGTGTATGTCACACACAGTGTAGGATTTTGTGTTTGTACCCACTCTTCTTCTTTCTTGAAAGATCATCATTATCTAATACTTGTTACAGCAAATCACTGCAGATCTGCTGGCACTGTCAGGTAGTATAAACTTCAGCGTGTGCATGATGCTGGCCTGTAGCAGGAAGCGCCACGTTCCAGACTCAGACTGATGCGCTTTCTGCAGGCAAGTGCCTCCTCCGCCAAATGACAGCTATATGAGGACGTGTTCTTTTAAAAAATATGCTTATTCCAATTGGTAAATTAGGCAGCTAATGCAAAGCTGTCTAGTATTAGTATGGGGAGAGTACAAATAATCCTGTCCTGTAAACTAGGAATCCTTATCCCAGAAATTTTTTTCTGTGATCTGATAATGAAAGTTTTAGCAAAATGTGCAAAAGTGGCTTTCCCTCTGGCAGGGTACCAGAGCTCCTGTCACAAATATGTTTGATGTTCCAGATCCTACTGCAAGTAAAGGAGCTGCTTTGTTCTATTTACAGCTCAGTCAGTGCATCCACCAGATTTGCACTGGACACTTTGCACATCTAAAAGAGCTTGGGTGCTGATCCCGCAGGCACTCACATGAGTCACTGTGTTATATTTACTATCAGAAAAGATTGCTCCAACACAGAAGTGTTCACATCATCAGTGCCTTGTTCAGAGCCACCTCCACACAGCCCCACGCACAGCCAGTCCTGGGGCTCTCCCAAATGCTGGCTGGCCACCAGCCATGTGCCACAACTCCATCAGCCACCAGTATCCCACAGCCTGTTACAATCCTGGCTGCCAGTCAGCAAAGGCTCTTGACAGCTGAAGTGATTGAAATCACTGGTTGTGCTCATGATTCAGATGATAAACAAGGAACTTTGAATTAAATAATTTGAACTTTTCCTAAGTGAGAGCT